>NC_134405.1:252439769-252522269 GCF_038048845.1 Mixophyes fleayi
AGGCAAGTCAAATGTTGGGCTGCAAATGCTAACAAGCAGATCGTGAAAGAAATTTGTCACAGTGTGTGAACAGTCTGTGTTAATGGATTGCAATTGTCATGTTGTAGAACAGGTTTGGTAAGTCGAAAGAGAGAGTTTAATCCTTGTTATGCAGTCTTTGACTCTCAAAGGGCTGTATATCAAGTACTTGTTGGAAAAGTATGTTGAAACAGGTGCTAATGAACTGTATCTAATTCATAAACCCTAGAGATTAAATCAAATACCTGTTAATTCAGTCTCAAAAACACTTCGCACTTTTGACACATTTTGCTGAAAATAGGATAAAACGGTATTTGGTATTTGTTCAAGTAGCACTTTGAAATAAAATATTTCATATTTAAAAACATAATTTACTTTGCATTAAGTCAAACCTATAAATGGTTGCATATTAATGTATGTGGCAGTATTTGTAATCTTATCTGCAATTAACTCCATTCATGACCACAGGTTTACAACTCTGTGATCAGACTCATTTTCATAGATTTGTGCCGAATCAGTTTCGTCTTAAAAAAAAAAATGTTCCCTCCTTCCACATATTCAGAGCAATCCTCTTAGAATTGTCCTGACATGTATTATACGAGTTTGCGAAAGGATAATGATACAATATATATATATATATATATATATATATATATATATATATATATAATATACATATATATCTATTATTATGATTATTATTATCTGTTTTATTACTACTTATATAGTGCCAACATATTACGCAGAACTTGTTATGTTGAATACTGTTCTCCTGCCACTCGACGCTATAACCTTAGCCTGTCAATAGACTGCTTAGCTATGAAACTGCATACTGTCTGACAGCAATGACTCAGACATAAAACATGATCTGGATTCAATGTGCCATCAAATATCTAACCACAGTTGGTACTTTCTAGGTGACAGCAGGTGCATAAGCTGCCCTGAGTTACGTATTGTGAGATTGTTTACATCTGTTTAGTCAGGTTCATCTGTGAACATCTACTCAGGCTCAGTTGTCCAGCAGGTGACAGTTGAGTTTCATGGATCCAGCAGTTCAATAGAAATGGTAGTTCAGAAGATTTTTGAAACAACCTTGTTTATTTGCTGCGCTGACATTACTTGGCCCTACTTTGTTTCTTTACACTGTTTCAATAACTGTTTTATATATCTGAAAGGTCTCAGAGAGTTATAGGGACAAAAAAAACAAGAATTTAATTAATCTTTTAGAGTTTTTTCAAACTTTTATTTTTCACTTTATTTTACACTATTTTCTTTCTTTTTAACCAGGGGAAACATATTTATATATTTATTATTATTATTATTAGTAGTAGTAGTATTATATACCCACACTGTGACTGATATCCTTCTCTACAGTGCATTATTTAGCAGAGCTCCCCATAATAAATGTAGTTAAATATGCTCTGGGATCATGTATTTTTTTTTATTTTTTTTTCTATTTATTTATTTTGAACCCACTAACTAGTCCCCTCTTGTTGATATTGTTAACATTGGTAAATGCAGTCTAAACTGGATCTAAGAAAAGTAGGCACGTCAGTCAGATATTTCAAGCTCCCTTCAATTTCCTACACAAAGGAAAATCCCTAGTGATGTCACTCTTGTGACATCACATGATGTATTTTGCTTCCTGGGGAAGCCCAGGCTCTCCAGTAAGCTGCCCAATGTTCTCAATTTGAGTATTAAGCAACCTGGTGGTATGGAGCCCTGAGTATCTCTTCCAGACTGCTTCACTACAAACCAATGGTGTCACTGACTCATGCTTGAGTGTATTGCCACAATTCTGAGTCATTGAACATCTAGCTACGCTTAACCTAAGGTCCATCTGCTACAAATATTTATGTACAGAGAGGGAGCACAGATTTTGCTGAACTAAAATGCAATTTGCATGGTCAAGAAATCATACCATAGAGAAACTATCTACATTTTGGCAATTACTATTCTATTATAGAACGATAAGACCAGTGTTGTGTTGTGGGCAGCAAGGAAATACAAATATAGCCTCCAGCATGTTCAACACTGCTCTTTAGCTGTATGTAATATAGCTAGACTAGGTAGCAAAATATAAATAAAACATTTCAGCACTACTATTAGGCTGGGTACACACTACAGAAACTTTCTCCCAGTGCCACATCTTTAACAATTTTACAAACAACAGAAGAAAAAAAAGCCTTGATCAGCATGCCGATTCATGTGTACACCCTAAACATATTTTATACGATTTTCTTTCAGATCTGTTCTCTTCAGATGTCATAACCATCGGCTGAAAAGATTGTGACTCTGTACACTCCATAGACATCTATGTATACTGCTGGTCGTGAGTGCATACACTGCAGATATCGTTTCATGGTTGAATGACATTTTTAGTTCAGTTTAAAAATCAAACAAAATGATAGGATGGGCTTTGGAACGACTATTCTTCATCATTGCAGTGTACACACTAATGCGATATCGGGCTGAACGCTTGTTTATCATGCAAGTGGCCCGATATTTGGCTGAAAACCCTGTAGAGTGTACCCAGCCTTAGTCAGCGCCAGCAGGTGACTATACTTACAATGTGCACTAATTGGACACTGCCATTTCTACTATTGTCAATGGAACATGTCTTTGATATTTCAAAACAAAAAAGAAGCTCTCAATCAAAGTTTAAAATTCACCCATCTATATGCCTCCCTCAAAATATTTCCATATTGTTCAAGGTCCATGAAGGGGATAACAGCTTATGTTATTTTCCTCTATAGTAGGTGAGCATGCATGGTATTTTGCATGATTGCTCTATTCCAAGCAGGTATAACTGGAATCCTCCTCACCTCATAGACCATTGTTGTACATAGCATAACTTCCAGATAGCTTATAACCCGTATAATTCTGCAGACGAAACCCACAGCTGAGAAATATGTCACATTCTAACATGTCATATTTGTACATTCATCATCACTCAATATTAATTTGCCACATGCATTTAAGAAATGCAAAATTCTTGCCTAGAAAATTCATAGATCTATTTTTTTACATCCAGTTACAATGACAACACTACACCAGCAGATTTTGGAACAGCCGGGCTTGCTTTTCTCTGTTTCGTTAGATGTTATGAAGCACTGCATACTTTTCTCTGCGTCATGTGTGAAATGAAATGAGGCAAATCATTTCACTCATCTATTGTACCCATGTGCAACTAAATAACATAAAGCATTGTGTATCAAATGGAAATTATAAACAGCAAATCCCTGTGTAGTACTCCCATCCCCCTACTTATGAAGCATTGATTACTTGACTTGGAGTATATGAACTTCGTTTTATATAACGTTCTGTTTGAAAACAAAGTCTTTCTCCATCAATTTGACAAGAGTCTCATATCACTGCCCTGGTGGCTGGGCTGCTGTTATTGATGTCTGTGACCATAACATCATCATCATGTGAGTGGACAATTCAATGTTTCACACAAGATATATGCACTCATGTCCTGAAATACTCTGTGGTGTAGTGGACATTCTGATGATCTGATTGGCTACAGATTATTATATCTTTTTAAAACAGGGTACAGACGGACAAATTTCATATGAAGATTGATAACAAGGGGCCTGATTCATTAAGGATCTTAAATGAAGAGGATTCTTATTTCAGTCTCCTGGACAAAACCATGTTACATTACAAGGGGTGCAAATGAGTGTTCTGTTTTGCACATAAGTTAAATACTGCCTGTTTTTTCATGTAGCACACAAATACTTGATAGCTTATTTGTACACTGAAATTTAAAGTTGATATGTGTGTGCTACATGAAAAAACAGGCAGTATTTAACTTATGTGCAAAACAGAACACTCATTTGCACCCCTTGCAATGTAACATGGTTTTGTCCAGGAGACTGAAATAAGAATCCTCTTCATTTAAGATCCTTAATGAATCAGGCCCAAGGTGAGAAGACCAAACTCCAAGACCTGCATATAACTGCCTTTCTGTGAATATAATATTTTTAATAGCCTGTAACAACCTTCCGCCCACCACATTTGTTCAGGAGAGACAGAGTGGCTCAGGTGATCAGTCTGCCAATCATGCTAACTGCCCTCCCTAGCATGTTAATCATTGCACAAAGGATTTAATAATTAATATTAACATATTAATAGTATATGAAGTATTATTATCACAATTAATTATTTCGATATGCTGCCAAACTTTAAGCATTAGCAAAGTAGCTTGTTGTAGTTAGAGATTAGCGCTAGAGATGGCATGGTTTGTAGGATGTTTGCCTGATGATGGGACACTAGTTTGTTTTGCCCTGAATAGGTTTTTGAATCCTTTGTTAATGGTTCAAACAAAAATTTATTTAAAAATACATCTCAAGGTTATAAAAAGTTATTTGGAATGTGCATTTGGTCAAATTGTTATATCTGGCATGACCATCATATTTTTTTTTCAAAAGCAACATTTTAACAATAATTTTATTCCAAATTATTATTAAAATCATTTTTTAAGGCTGATCTTCACAAACTTTCACTGGCTGCAAAACTCTAATTTTCATGTGAACTGAAAATCTACCGAAACAATTCATTTGAGTTTAAACTGCAGTTCGTAGGTGTTTTTCCTTCTAGGCTATACCATGAAGACAGAGACCACTGGGGGAGGAAGGGGGGGGGGGGGGGGGGGGGCATAGCGTAACCTGGATAGCCTGGATAGCTAACACAGGAAACCAAAACAACCTTTCAAGTTGAATTTCCTTTTAAGAACATGAAGACATAGCCTGTAATTAGTTTAATTGTTTGTAATTAGCCTCCACAGGCAGCTCTGCAAGCAGGTAGAGGACTCAGTTTTAAAGCTTAATAATAGTCAGAACTCTTATGAATATCAAGGGAGGTTACTGGCCTAATTAGAACCATTCTTGCAGAGTAGGGAGTTACCATTTATTTTAGCCAATGACGCCATTAGTGTCAAATTCTCTGTTTAGCAAATGGGTATTCCCTCTCCTCTGGTTATTGCAATTTACACTGGGCGCAGCACTTGCAACGTGCTAAAAATGGGTGGATACTTTTTGGATGATAAATGTTCTGCCAATATTCTTTATGAATTGGAGCAGCTGAACCAGCAGTCACTGCACTTTAATGGACTCCAAGAACTGGAACATCAAGACATCAAAGGCAGCTATTGCATGTAATTAATAAACTGAAATATTCATTTGTTTCTGCCTTACAGGCAATTTGACTATTTATTGTCACTGACTAATTTACACTTTGTGATTACTTGCTCTTACTAGTTGTGCTGGCTAGAAGGCAGGGTAAATTATGTTTTACACACAGTTACTAAGAAACAAATCCCATTAAAATGGGATTAGAAGGCTAGTTGGTTCAAATACTTGTGCACAAACAGCTTAGGAGTGAGTATAATACATTGAAGGACCCCTAGGTATACAGTGCAAAACTATTTCATGTAAAAAAATTAACTGTTTGTATCCACTTTGAAGCTAACATGCAAGATTTTTATTAATCAGCCTCCTATGCAATGATCTATCCAAGCAGTTTATACTTTCCAGATCTAAGCATTCTACAGAGCTTTAGTTATTAGTAGACTGACAATACAGTAATGCAGTATTGACTGTTTATAAGCTAATTTTAACCTACCACATTCCAAAGTGAACAAATTAGAGAGAACATTATGGAAAATGACCTTTTCTAAATTCATGAGAGTGTTAAATAAATATGCCGTATGGATGATTACTTCATGAAAAGTGTGAGCTTATTAAGCTATAAGTTATCATTTTTTTATATAGAGCAACTTGTCAAAACATGTTTCTTGTTTGAAACTGTCAACTGTATTCTTTTCAATAAGGAAAGGTTCCCTAAGGCCTGGTTCACACGGCTGACTTTTTTTTTTTTCCTTTTTCTGGAACAACAAGTAGTTGCAATATAGATATTTAGTTATTTTATAGTAACGCTGGTTTAATGCTGTATTTTTCTACTTGTAATAAAATTATATTAGAATTTTTAAGTCTTTATGTGATTTTATTGCTATTCCACTGTTAGTCTAATTATATTTAAACTCAATATACAGTATTTATAGGCATTTCTAAATGCCACATTTTTCCAGCTAATAAAAAATGAGGTTCAAAGCTGAGAAACAGTGATCAGTGGTAAACACTGAATATCTGTAACACAAGATGCCGTAGATTAGAATACACTGTAGAGTCCTCTCCATGATGCCCTATATGTAACCATAATGTCAAATATACACTACAGAAACTTTTTCACCATTGGTCGCTAACAGGTTCTCAATTTGATTGTCATACACAATTCTGCTAGTGACACCATTATGGATTAACAGACAACAGTTTAGGGAATTTTGATTGGTTGCTATAATTCACTGAAAAATAGCAGGAAGTGTTGTCTGCTTTTTTGTGTTAACTATCTAGTAGTAAATCAGAGTGCATTAAAGTTCATTACAGTCTACCTGGCTGATCGAGTTCATTGTGCAAAAACAGATAACAAAAGCAATTAAATGATATGTGGTTTCCATCAATGAATATCGATTCAAGCTGCCCACACCATGACACTACTGGATAACAGTAAATATACAATAAAACTTTTTAAATATTAAGATAGTTACACAGCATAAACAATTTTCTAAACTTGAACAAAAATACCAACAGTATTATTGTTCTAATAATATTTATATATTTATTTATTAACATATATTTATATGGCACCAATATCCTTCTCAGAGCCTCCAATTGGGATATGGCTTTGATGTTTGTTTATGATTTGGTGCCTTCAATCCAGAGAAAGAACAAACACAAATAGGCATAGGAATACTATAAAGCTGAGTCATACCTTCAGAAAACCACTCTCATGGTGTGATTAATGCTCTTTCTACTTTTTTCCAAATGCAATTTCAAGAACATGGGCTAAGTTAGCTATTTAATAATACCTTTAACTCCAGTTATGATGGTTTTGTAATTGAAATATTACCCTATACAGTGTATTATAGCGCCCCCCACACTCACATGTTTATTTTGGGGGTTCTCCACTGACTTTTATAACTATAATCATGCAGTGTGCAAACACTGCATTAGGCTCATCTCTCAAGTCCCAGTATGTGTGGACATAGGTTTTGGTGGGTTTGTTGACATGTATTTCTATGTAACACTTCTGAGAATGCTATCTGGATTGTGATAGCACAGTACAGTCCTCAATCACTTAAATGCCAGCTGGGAGCAGGGAGCTAAGTGGTGTGCAGTGTCCTTACACCATTGTCCAGCTAAGGAATAACAAAGGAGTCAGGTCGGTAGGTTTAAATTGTTCAGAATATCATTAATCAGAGTTATAAAGGCATTATTGGACATTTAAGACCATACATTACATCCTCTTCCACAACATCTTATTTATTTTTTTCTTTTTTTTACATTTTAGTGCTGCTTTATTGATGTATAATAGACGGTACAAAATACTGAAGACAAAGATGTGCATAAGCAGCTATACTGTATTCTGATGAACATCTCTGCAATCTCTAACACTTGCATACTGTCAGCTCTCAGATCTGTCATCAGGTGGGACAGGCCCCATAGGAAAATATGGATAGGGGCCCGACGAAGCTGTTCATGCCTTCTGGGTCCCTCTGCTCTCAATAAAGCAGAGTGGTGGCCTTTTCTGAGCTTTGCGGCCCAGTGTGTATCCCTTAGGTCAGAAGAGCTCTCTGATCAAAACAGCAGAGTGACGGCCTTAGTTGGGAGCTGAGGCCTCAGAGATTGGGGAAACTGTATTAACACTGCACCCTCTGCACCCGCTACAGATCCACCACTGCCTATCATTTCTTTTCATAATGTATTCTGTTTTACTTACTTATTAATATGTGCCTCATGTCTAGAACATTAGATATTTATGAAAATGATATGAAAATTTAATGAATAACTACTTATAATACTAATTACAATAGTTTTACAAAAAATTACTATCCACGCTAAAATAATAGCAACCAATTTCCTTGATTCCACAAGTAGGTTAAAACTGTTACGTCAAAAATAAAAACCTACAAACTATATCTACACATTTCAATTGCAAGTTTTAATAAAACATAAACATATTTCTTTAAAAAAACATGTGCTGACTCTAACCATTTGATAGGGGGGAAGCTGCAGCCGCTTCTCTTTAACCACAATGCACCTATTTATGCAACAACCACTAGTATTACAACAATATATGAAAAGATAACACTAGATGTTTATATTTATGTATCTTTTCGGAAATCATAACAGGAGTTGCGGTAAGAATTTTGAGATAATTGACTCCAGTTATGAAGTTGTAATAAACCAGACTTCAAATGAAATTATTCATTTTTAACTCTATGATGTAAAAAGTAAAGGGTGCAAACATTTTTAAATGTAAAGCAAATCATAATGAAAATAGAAAGGATACATTGTGATCCATAGGGAATGAGATTAATCTATTTGGCAAACTTTTGTTTTGCATATGAGCATAAATGCGTGCTGTGTGCCTTGTCTAACAACTTCTATAGCTCTGATTACAAGTTGGGTTCACCGCTCTCAGTCTCTAACTGTATACATTCTAGTAAACAAATGGTTCTGGCTGTATGGTTGGCCAATAGTGGAAATTAAGGGCAAAGTTTAATGTTGTAGCAAGTATGTTGCTTAAGGCTATGAGTTGATGTATCATTTGGTCCCTCCTTCTATTAGGTTGACATCCTCTACCACTTCTAGGTCTTTAAATTAAATGTATTCCATATCTTTAAAACTGTTCTATGTGCCCACTTTAAAGTAAAATATCTTATGTTATTTAGCAGTTGGTTTAGCATTTTTGATTTTGTTAAATTGGGGATGAAAATATAATGAATTGCATTAGTTTTAAAATGCATTTATTAAAATCAATTTAACCTTTATAGAAATCAAGATCAAAGTATTAAGATGTGTTATATCCCCCTAATTAATGTAGAATTGTTTCCAACAGAGTGTGGCAATACCCTTTAAGGAAGAAATAGTTGGGTGTATGGGGTCATTTCTTGATGAATGATCTGACTGGTGAATGATCAGATTGTTTTAAATTTGGTTGTTATTTGCTAAAACTGCATGCTGATTTGATTCATTGGCACAGTAAACATCAGTCAGTGAACTGCATAGTAAGTTTTGTCTATGTCTTATTGAACTACAGTATATTAGTGTATAACTTGTATGTGAATGCCAAATGAAAGATCTATGACTGCAAAAGACTATTATTTCAGAGATATGGGGGGTAGATTTAGTAAACCTTCTAAAAAAGAGAAGTGGAGGTGTTGCATATAGCAAACAATCAAACTCTAGCTATTTATTTAGCACATTCTATAAAATTATAACTAAAATATGATTGATTGCTATGGGCAACAACTCCAGTTTTCCTTTTTAGAAAGTTTGATAAATTTACTCCTTGGTTTTTTTTATGATCAAACAACCAAAGTGCAACTGGCCCTAAGTATTCTGGCCAGCAAATACACCATGCACATGACAATGTTATCATCATATTTTGATCAGATAGAACACTTGTAGGAGATTATTTGGCCTCCAGTCACACTACAATGTATGATTGTGTGACCAGATTATAGTGTGTGCAGTCAGTTTAAAGGTACACCCTCATGGGTGACTTGAAGTGTCAGCAATTGTCAAAATAATGATAGTTTGTGCATGAAAGGCATAGTACTTAACAGGCCAAGCAAATAAGAATGGACGTGTGTCTAATATAATTGTGCAGAAAAATTAGTACAGAGACTGGCTATTAGAGTTTAATGTGTAGGAGTTTACTGATAGGTGTAGATGTAAGTGTAGGGAATAAGACTGATGTGTGTGGAGTATATACAGTATTGCCAGTCACATTACTTTGATTCCATTGCTATTCCACTCCTTACACTAATCCCATTACCATCCTCTCCTCTTGCACTACACTCAAAACACGCCTCTTTTTTACAATGACCCTTTTTTGTAACCTTCTTTTAACACTGATCCCATCTCTCCATCTCTCTTCATGCAGCGTTCCCACTTCCAGCCACAAGAAATTGGGGTGGGAATGGGGCTTGGTGCAATATCAGAAAGGCTGTGAGTTTAGACTTTCCCCTATAGAGCGTGACATATCACCTGTGAGTGTGTAGTTTAGCAGAATACTTGGTGACAGAGCTAATTGGAAAGGCTGGGCTTAGCATGGCTGGATTTGGTGGGTAAAGAGTTCAGATTTTGAGCACTGGAGGGGAGAGATAATAGCTATGAGAGGAAGCAGTACATAGTTGGAAAGTATAAAAGGAAGAATGGGTGAATAGCTAAGTGTCAAGTATGTGTGTATACCTGTATTAATGCACTGTCTGTTCACAGGGAGAGAGTAAGGCTGGGTACACATTACATAAAATTTCTCCTGATGCAACATCTTTAACGATTTTACCAGAAAAAGTCCTGATCAGTATTCTGATTCATGTAATATATGTTTTACATGATTTACCTTCAGGTCTGTGCTCTTCATATGTCATAACCATCGGCTGAAAGGATCGTGACTCTTCACATTCCATAGAAATCTATGGACACTGCTGGTCCTGAGTGCATAAACACTGCAGAATAACAATGTTCCATCGTTGAACATGATTTTTAGTCCGGTTTAAAATTCAAATGAAATGATATGATGTGCTTTGGAACAATAATTGTCCATCGTTGCAGCGTACCCACATAATGTGTAATCGGGCCGAACAATGGTTTATCGTTTGACCTGATAAACAGCTGAAAACACTGCAGTGTGTACCCAGCCTAAGGCAGTCACTTATTATACAGGAAGTAACTTCTTTGCAGAGCAACTACTGTCTGACTGGATAAACTATTAGGCAATTCCCCCACTGTTTTAATATAATACAATTGTATCATTCCATGCATGGGTCTCTTCCCTGATTGGTTCTAGCTGCCTTTGTTTGCTTTCAGAAGATTTTTATTTACTACATTTCTGATTTATTAAAATAGATTCATTTTAGGGATTTCATTCTTTGAAAAAATGTCAAATTCAGAATATAGACAATATGTATGTTATATTGTACAGATAACCTTATTTAGCTGCATATTGGCATAATGAATGTGTGGGCAGCACGGTGGCATAGTGGTTAGCACTTCTGCCTTACAGCACTGGGGTCATGAGTTTAATACCCGACCTTGGCCTTATCTGTGAGGAGTTTGGTTTCCTCCAGGTGCTCTGGTTTCCTCCCACACTCCAAAAACATACTGGTAGGTTAATTGGCTGCTAACAAATTGACCTTTGTGTGTGCGTGTGTGTGTGTGTTAGGGAATTTAGACTGTAAGCCCCAATGGGGCAGGGACTGATGTGAGTGAGCTCTCTGTACAGCGCTGCGGAATTAATGGTGCTATATAAATAAATGATGATGTATCTGAGCTAGACAATACTAGATAGTAAAATACTTTATTTATTTTCTTAAATAGCATAGCAGACCAGGTCATCCGCACAATAACATTAAAAGACCACTAAACATAAAATGCAAGCTGCCATATATGAAAAAGATTGTAATAGTGCTCAGAAAACATTCAGGAGCTTTTCATAATAGGTGATATTTGATATAAAGTTGTGTTCCTGCACACAACAGATATCTTCTCAGTAGAAAATGTTAAGGGTACTGCAATCCAGCCCTCCCCAGCCTAAAATGGATTATAAAATAGAATAGAATAATATCTTGCAGTCAACTGTATAGCAAATTTAAATGTAATGTGATATATATGAAGTTATGGAAATATTTACATATATATGTGAATGTTGTTAGTAATTTATTTAAGGAAGATAATTAGTGATTTAGGTTTAATGATCCTTTAAGAAGATGAATGTAACCAGCTTTTCTCTGACCTTTAAATAGTTTGCTAAGCCAAGTCCACAGAGACATTTTTATTGGGCGAAAAAATGATGTGTACGTTGTTTTTCACACTAAAAAAAAAGCTTCCTTATGCTCCTACACTCAGCTACAATGTGTCATGACCTGCTGCTACTGTGACACATGGGCTGATGTTTCATAAAACCCTGCTAATTACTTATGCTGTTAGAACTAATATATATTGTTGCTTGGCCAAGAAATATGATTCCTTGATATTTACCAGACTAGCACAAATACTAACAAGAAAGAAAGTTGCAGAAGGTCTGCACGGGACATGATTGTTGGCCTTGTGGATCTGGAGAGTGTGGTGCTGTCTGGTGAGAAACAGCTGAATCTGTTGAGCATGGCTCTTATTTTACAACACTTGCACCATGTAAATTTTTCTGAGCATGCTCAGTTTAGCTTTCTACCCACTTCCTGACCATAGACAATACTCTCCATGCTGGGGGTATATAAGTCTGACAGTTCCTGCCCAGATTGCCAGATTATTGTGACTCCTTGTCTTTCTCTAATGATTTTTAAAATGACATTGCCAGCTCTGACTTTTCTGGCATGTATAAGAACGTAATTAGCTTTTGACTCATTAGCTACATCCCCCACTATGTCCCTGGTTGCTTTTTGGTCTCTAGTTACTGGGATTCATACCTGCTATCTATAGCAAAGCGACACAAGGCTGAATGTAGGCATAGATATAGGATCTTCAGGTGTTTACTGATGTAATTGACACGGGACTTAGACGCCCAATCATGTATGTGCACATCCAGTGTGTGTGTGTGTGTGTGTGTGTGTGTGTATGTGTGTATGTTAGGGAATTTAGGGCCTGATTCATTAAGGATCTTAAATAAAGAAGTATGTTATTTCAGTCTCCTGAACAAAACTATGTTACAATGCAAGGGGTGCAAACTAGTTTTCTGTTTTACACATAAGTTAAATAATCACTGTTTTTTTCATGTAGCACACAAATACTTGATAGCTTATTTGTACACTGAAATTTAAAGTTGATATTTGTGTGCCTAATGAAAAAACAGTCAGTGTTTAACTTATGTGCAAAACAGAAAACTAGTTTGCACCCCTTGTTATGTAACATGGTTTTGTCCAGGAGACTGAAATAAGATACCTCTTCACTTAAGATCCTTAATGAATCAGGCCCTTAAACTGTAAGCTCCAGTGGGGCAGGGACTGATGTGAGTGAGTTCTCTGTACAGCGATGTGGAATTAGTGGCGCTATATAAATAGCTGCTGCTGATGATGATGATGATATACATGGCAAAGTAACAGTTATCTGATAACCATCTTAACACAACACTTTAAAATAGACATTAAGAAGAACATATAAGTTAAATGGAAGCAAAAATAACAGGCATTTCCAATTAATGATTTATTTGCCAAGAATAATTATACAAAATATAATATTAAAATAAGTAAGGTTTCATTATAACACTCCATTAAAACCAATATCTAATATATATAATATATGCATTATACTCATTGTGATAACTAGCAATAATTCATCTTATCATATTTTACATTATTAACTGTATTTAAAACTTATTTCATATCTTAAATGTGTAAATGTCAGCAACAAGCTTTATATAAAAGAACTTTGTTCTTAAGGTATATCATTTTGGGTGAGACTTAAATGTAACCGCTAAAATGATGTTTTCCAAGGCAGATATTAAAGTGGATTCCATAACAGAGTGACACCATAGGAGGGGTCTCTGATTTTTCATTACTGCTTCAGCTCGTCAGACAGTGGCTAAATGTTTGCTAAGCTCCTTAGCCTTGGGCTGTGAGCAGAGAAAGTAAATCTGAAGACCTAATCACATCTGGAATATATCAGCTCTTCTCCTGGCTAGTATTACAGTAACCAATTATCTGTAGATCAGCAGACAGCAGAGACTTTAAAGCCCAAATTACTGAACGAGGGAGAGGGAAAAGAGAAGAGAATACAGGAGATGAAAAGGAAGGCTGTGAGTCTTATCGTGCTAATGAAATCAACCTGACAACCCTGCCAAGCTGCTGGGGCTTTGCAGCATCTAGTGAGGAAAGAGCACTCACAACAAAGGCTCCCAAGTCAAATAGTCAATAGGCACGCAGATATGAAAACTGCAAGAGGTCTCCTCAATGGTGATTTAAAGATGTGAAGGCTGCTGGTCACTGTTAACATGAATCTCTTAGCCTTTCAGCATAATGACATGTTGAAGTGTTTTGATCGGCGTGTCAAGTTTTCCAGAATGTTCTTAGATGTGTGTGCATATGGAGCACCCCAAGTGCTCTCTAACATACAATTAACAAGACGAAAGTCAAACTTATTTATATCTCACACAATTGTTCTTTCTTAGTTTTTCATCCTGTTATACATCTCTTGCCAAGTAGTCCAGATAACACATAAGCCAGAGCTGCATTATTTAAGACTGACAAAAACAATGCCCGCACAGTATTGTTTCCCAGTTAAAAGACTCCTGTCTAATATCCTCCCCCTTTTTTTGTATATAAATATAAATAATGCAAAGCATTTGGGGTTGGACTTGGAAAAATGTACGTGGACCTGGTTTCAAAGAGCATTTGTAAATGATTTGTGGTTATTAAGGTAATTTAAGAGATCACCCATTTCTGAGATCGCAAAATGTTGTAATCTGTAAACACCTTTACCTTGTGAATTAAAAAAAAACCCATGAAAGCAATCTTGATAGATTGTATAACTCAGGGTCATGTATGATGTTAAAAAGTGTACAGTAGCAGCAGTTTATATGCACAATATTAATCCACAACATGCTTAAAAGGGTGCATGCCTCATAGTCTGCACTCTTCTGAGTGATTTCTTTGAATTATATTTACTGAAGCACAAGGTAAAATTTGCCCCAAAGTACTGCCTACTATCACATTTGGATATACCTTTAAATAATAAGGTATTAAACTTCTGTAAACCTCTCCTCAATATAACATGCAATTCTGGGATGGGGTGGGCCTGAGAATCACCCCCTGTGAGCTGAACTCATGTGCACTATCAAGTCTCAGGTTTATGTAACTGGTCAAGGACCCAGTGGTCTGGACAGCTCTGTTAGAGTTAAATCTGTTTTACTTCCTGCTGGATAATCAGATCTGCTATGCCCTTCATTTGTGTCTTCCTCTATGAGTTGATTGGAAGACACCACTATTTAAACTAGAGATGGTCACTGACCCCCGTGTTTTGGTTTTGGATTCGGTTTTGGATCTGGATTACCGTCGTGTTTTGGTTTTGGTTTTGGTTTTGCAAAACCTCCATTGCGTGTTTTGGTTTTGGTTTTGGTTTTGTTTGGTTTTGTTTTGCTATTTTTTGGGAAAATCCATGTTTTTGGGCCTAAATTAACCCAATTTAGTGCTCCAACTGTTTTAGAGACAAGTAATCTAATTGTTGAGGTAATAAATCATCCCAAAAAACAGTTTAATTCTTCGTTGGTAGGCCTATTCTACACACAAAACAGATTGTCTTCCTCTCCATCTATGCATATTGGCAATGCAGCCATCGTCTTTGAATGTATATTACACCCTACACTTATAGTTAAATATGTAAAGAAATGGAAAAAGCCAGTTTGGTTTCTGTCTCTCAAGGCCCCCCTCCACTTGTATAAAATACCAAAAAATTCAGCCATTATAGACTGTACAATATTAATTGACATGGAGAAAGCCAGTTTGGTTTCTGTCTCTCTAGGCCCCCCTCCACTTGTATAAAATACTAAAAAATTCAGCCATTATAGACTGTACAATATTAATTGACATGGAGAAAGACAGTTTGGTTTCTGTCTCTCTAGGCCCCCCTCCACTTGTATAAAATACTAAAAAATTCAGCCATTATAGACTGTACAATATTAATTGACATGGAGAAAGACAGTTTGGTTTCTGTCTCTCTAGGCCCCCCTCCACTTGTATAAAATACTAAAAAATTCAGCCATTATAGACTGTACAATATTAATTGACATGGAGAAAGCCAGTTTGGTTTCTGTCTCTCTAGGCCCCCCTCCACTTGTATAAAATACTAAAAAATTCAGCCATTATAGACTGTACAATATTATGAAAAATGGACAAAGCCAGTTTAGGGTCACTCTGTCTATGACACCCTACCCTTAAGGATAAATTGCCCTAACAGCAGCCTTTCAAGATGGTATGTGATATGGAAATGCCACAAGTCCCTTTCCTCTTTGGGGGTAGATTGCACCCTACACTTACATAGAAAGTTTTAAAAAGATGTTATCGGCATCATCTTCAGCTTCATCCTCACCCTCATCAGTGTTATCGTCATCATCACAGACTATCAATTCATCGCCGCTTGAATCCGCCATTAGAGAACAGTCAGTGCTTGCATGTCTTGGATGGTGAAGGCCTTCCTCGTGGAAGATGTAGTTCATTTTTATAAACATCATTTTCTCCACATTTTTGGGAAGTAACCTTCTACGGCGATCACTGACTAAGTTCCCTGCTGTGCTGAACACTCGTTCAGAGTACACACTGGAGGGTGGGCAGCTTAGGTATTGCAAAGCAAGTTTGTACATGGGTTTCCAAATAGCTTGCTTTTCTTCCCAGTAAGGAAAGGGACTGTCTGACATTTCCATATCAACTACCTCTTGAAAGTAATCCTCCACCATCCTTTGCATGTTTATACTCATATTGGATGGACTTATGGGCAAAGTGACACTTTGTTTTGAAAAATCCTTCAAACCAGCCCAGATGTTAAATTGTTCTCGTCTGCCCCCTGTGTCTTCCCTGCTTCTTTTTTGGAAATTTAATTTTTTACGAGCAACAGCTTGAGAAAGTGAAGGAGGACACGTCGTCAAGCCGAGGCCCAGTTCAGCGGCCAACTTGCTGAGCAATAGCTCCTTGCAAAAGTTCACATCTCGCTCATTTACAAGTAAAGACTCAATGTAGGTTTTAAACCTTGGATCAAGCACAGTGGCCAAAACGTACTGATCCGAGTTCAAGATCTTAATAACTCGAGGATCATTGTGAAGCGAATTAAGTACTTGATCGACAAGGCCAACATACTTTGCTGAATTGCTTGCTTTCAGCTCCTCCTTCATTTTCTCAAGCTGCTTTTCCAATAGTCTAATTAAAGGAATGACTTGGCTCAAACTAGCAGAGTCTGCACTGACCTCACATGTCACAACTTCAAATGGTTTCAGCACCTTGCACAGCACTGAAAGGATTCCCCACTGTGCAAGAGTGAAATACATCCCCCCTCCTTTCCCAATGTCATGACTTGTGCAATATGCTTGGATGGCTGTGCGCTGTTCCTCCATCCTCTGAAGCATGTACAGGGTGGAATTCCACCGAGTTACCACCTCTTGCTTAAGTTGGTGGCAGGGCAAGTTAAACTGCTCTTGGAGCTGCTGTAATCTCCTACATGCTGTGGCTGAATGCCTGAAATGGCCTGAAATTTTACGGGCCACCGAAAGCATCTCCTGCACCTCACGGTTGTTTCGTAGGAAGCTCTGCACCACCAAGTTGATGGTGTGAGCAAAACAGGGAATATGTTGGAAATCACCCAGCTGTAATGCTCGCACTATATTGTTGGCGTTATCTGAAATGACATACCCTGGGGAGAGTCCGAGTGGTATAAGCCATGCATCAATCACATCTCTCAGTTTGCGTAACAAATTGTCAGCCGTATGCCTGTTAGTGAAGCCGGTGATACAAAGAGTGGCCTGCCTGTGACAAATGTTACGTAGTGGTGTACATGCTGCTGCTGTTCCTGCTGGTGAAGGTGAATGACCAACCCAGTGGGCTGTCACAGTCATATAGTCTTTGGTTTGGCCACTTCCACTTGTCCACATATCTGTGGTTAAGTGAACAGTGGGCAGAATGGCATTTTTCAGCGCAATCTCTACATTTTTACACACTTTTTGGTATAGTTGTGGAATAGCTTTACGGGAGAAATGGTGTCGCGATGGAATTCTGTAACGCGGACACAAAACCTCAATTAACTGTGAAAAACCAGCTGCGTTTATGGTGGAGATTGGACGCAGATCTAACACTAACATTGCAGCCATGGCGTCTGTGATTCGCTTGGCGACTGGGTGACTGCTGTCATATTTGCTTCCCCTCGCAAAGGATTGTTTCACAGTTAATTGCTGAAATGTAGGACTGCTCATTTTATTCACCTGCCTCTGGGATGACGATTCACCCCCAGCAGCAGCAACAGCAGCAGCAGGACTAACGCTTTCTTCAGAGGAATCAATAATAGTGCCGGAGTCATCCAGCCTTAAGTGGGATGCCGGGCTAACTCCGAGCGCTACTGAGGATATTGATGAGGATGGTGTGGTGGGTGTATTTTGTGGCCGTCGGTATGTCGGTGAGCGGAGGGTCTTAGCTGATGAGGGAGTGCTTGTATTCTTTTGGGAAGAACTTTCAGCTTTTCCCAACACTTTGCCATGAACTCTCGTTAAATGGCGTAACATAGACGAGGTTCCAAGATGGTTAAGGTCCCTCCCTCGACTGACTGTGGCTTCACATACACTACAAATGGCTATACAATTGTTGTCTGGATTTGGGTAGAAATAATTCCACACATAAGAAGTGGATTTTTTTGTTTTATGCCCAGGCATGACAATGGCCTTTTTCTTGTCACGTGCCAGAACTGCTGCCACTGGTGCAGGACTTACACAAACAACCTCATCCTCATCAACATCCTCATTAGCGCCCTCGTCGCCTACACAAATCTCCCCCTCATCCTCTTCTAATTCCAAAGTGGCATCCTCAATTTGGGTATCACCGGCTACACTCGGGCTATTAAGGCACACATCAGCAGAATGCTCACGATTAGACATCCCACTGTTGGATGGACTCTCCACAGGGATTGTTGTCATTTGTGAATCAGAGCAAATATTCTCCTGTAATGCCTCACTGGTATCTTGCAGCTCAGCTTTGACGCGTAACAGTAGTTGTGCACCAATTGTAGGCTGGGTAACTTTTTGGGATCTGCCACTAATAGCCAAAGGTGAAGGCCTCATTCTCTCTTTGCCACTGCGTGTGTAGAATGGCATGCTTGCAATTTTTTTTTTATCGTCACTTAACTTTTGCTCAGTTACACTTCGTTTTCGCTTCAATACAGTAAATTTTTTTTTGGTTTTTGTTTTTTGCACTAATTTGAAAACACTCTGTTGTTTGACATCGCCTTGGCCAGATGACGTACTGGGAACACTAACATCAGGACTGGTGACAGAACCTGGTTGCTCATTTAGATCATATGTGGACTGCTTTGAATCCATTGCGTAGATACTGCTGACAGATATGACTTTTGACAGCCAGAAATATTAATGCACAATTAGGGAGGACACCCCAAAAACACAGAGGAGTGCTAAAATTTATTGAGTAGATACTGCTGACAGATATGACTTTTGACAGCCAGAAATATTAATGCACAATTAGGGAGGACACCCCAAAAACACAGAGGAGTGCTAAAATTTATTGAGTAGATACTGCTGACAGATATGACTTTTGACAGCCAGAAATATTAATGCACAATTAGAGAGGACACCCCAAAAACACTGAGGAGTGCTTAAAATTATTGAGTAGATACTGCTGACAGATATGACTTTTGACAGCCAGAAATATTAATACACAATTAGAGAGGACACCCCAAAAACACTGAGGAGTGCTTAAAATTATTGAGTAGATACTGCTGACAGATATGACTTTTGACAGCCAGAAATATTAATGCACAATTAGAGAGGACACCCCAAAAACACTGAGGAGTGCTAACATTTATTGAGTAGATACTGCTGACAGATATGACTTTTGACAGCCAGAAATATTAATGCACAATTATGGGGGACAACCCAAAAGCGCTGGGGAGTGCCAAATATGAAGAAAAAATAATAAACCTCTATCCTCCTCTCTGCACTAGCGATTTTGGTTAGAGCAATTGCAAGAACAATATTGTATTCTTTCTCTGTCCCTGCTCTAATTAGCCTATGACTACACCCTGCTCTCTCCCTCTGTCAAATGGCGATGGATTGCTGTGGAGGCGTGTATTTATAAAGTTGAAGTATCGCGAGAACCGAGTCCCGAGATCCGACGACGTCACAATGACGTTCGGCCTCGATTTGGATTCGGAATTGGCGGGAGAGTACCGAGCTGCTCAGCTCGGTACTCGGATACCCAAAGTTCGGGTGGGTTCGGTTCTCGGAGAACCGGACCCGCCCATCTCTAATTTAAACCCAAAACTGTAATGCACTTACTGCCAGTGATAGTGTTGGACACACTAGCATCCTTGTTCCTTTACCTGTGTTCTATTTGTACCTGACCTTGCTTCTATAGGTCCTGGCTATGCATTAATTTGTATCCTAATACTTGGATTGCATCATACAAGTCTGCTAGTTCCTGTCTCAGTTTATATTGGTCTTCAGGCTCCTGTTTCTCTAGTCTGCATCTACATGCTAGTCATATATAGCTCTAACAAAATCCCCAGGCATGGACTGTGGTAACTATATTTCGCTTTCTTGTGGGGCTTTGCAGCGATTACAAATGTTTTCAAAATTAAATCTGCACTAGCATCGTTTCAGAGACTATGTTAATATCTTGCATTATCTCAGACTGTGTAAGCTTGCACCAGTTTTTCTTCAGAGCGATTGTTTATATCTGTGTTGCAGCAAAAGACTGTAATACTACTGCACAATTCCTGCATTACATTGTGGCTAATTGCTCATCCCTGCATTACCTCAGAGCTTGTGCTTATCCTGCCTGCTCTTTATACTGCAAAATACTCCATAACGTTTTTTACTACAACATAAAATTGTTATTCATGGGATTTCCTAGCAAGCCCTATGTACTATATTGGAGGGCACGTTACATTAAAGTCTTGTTGTCCTAAAGTGATCTTAATACCCCAAAATGCCGTGCCTGTGTCTGCAGACTATGGGAGGCAAGGGCGGATCTAGAAAACTGTTGTACCCCGGGCGATTTAGGGGGGGCTATTTAGGCCCCGCCCCCTTTCTGACACCTAAGGGTGCCGGCGGCTGCACAGTATGTGCAGGTCCGTTCGGCAGTGACAGGCAGGGACAGTGTGC
This sequence comes from Mixophyes fleayi, assembly GCF_038048845.1. Classification (NCBI taxonomy): domain Eukaryota; kingdom Metazoa; phylum Chordata; class Amphibia; order Anura; family Limnodynastidae; genus Mixophyes; species Mixophyes fleayi. The sequence goes on from NC_134405.1 coordinate 252,460,716, forward strand.
TGCCCGGCTGCTCTAATTGTGTTTAAAACACAATCAGAGCAGCCGGGCAGCACACTGTCCCTTCCTGTCACTGCCGAATGGACCTGCACATACTGTGCAGCCGCCGGCAGCAAGTCTCTGCTAGGGGGGGGCGATTGCCCTGATCGCGCCCCCCCCCCCCCCTGTATCCGCCACTGATGGGAGGGCCCCAAGAAGTGGTCGAATCGAGGCCTGATTGCTTGGGACAGCCCTGTTTCAGCACAAAATAATTAGACATTAATCATTGAGTCTGTCGGAGAAAAATCTGCTTTGACCCAGCAAGTGATTGCTTTGATTTAAAACCTGCACTCCTAGGGCCGAGTTTTACAACTTCTCCAAAATAAAGTTCAGGATCTTAGTGCCCAGGTTCACAACTATAGGTTCCAATTATTATTCTCCAGTTTTAGCCAGATTCCAGAAACCTCTCTCTGTAGGGTTCTTTCTTCAATCCGAAGATTTGGGGAAGGCACAGTGGTTGCTCTCTGTAATGCAGGTACCCAATCTAATGAGAAATTGTTATCTGGAACCAGCTGCACTGAGGCCGCACCGCAGTGGGAACTGAAGTGTGTTTAAAAGAGGGTAAAATCAGCCAGCTAGTGGACTTTGGACGTTCTGACTTGGGATTATGGCTCCTGTTACATTGGTCCAGTATCATGGAGAGGATCAGATCTGCTAAGCCTCTGTGGACTTTGCGTGACTTGCTTTGTGGACCTGCCAAAAGCAGAAGGACATTAAACTTATTTCTGCCTTGTGGAAGAGGATTGACTCAGTGGCTGAGACAGCACTCCAGAGAAATGGCGGCTATAGCCCTTTTTAGTTAGGGTAGTCTTGTAGGTTCTCTCTGGGGTTGACTCCCTAGCTATTGTCAATTGTCTTGATTTCCTGTGTGATGTTTACAAAGACAGATATCTATGTTTGATAGAAAATAAGGGGTTTTTTTTTTCTGGTTTTTTTTTTCCAGTTGTGTTTGCCTAAATCGTTCCAAACTCATGGAGGTACTGGGTATCAGGCTGATCAGCTAGTGCTGAGTGGGCAAAGTCAGTGTCGGACTGGGGCATGAAGGGCCCACCGGGGGACTGCAACGCTAGGGGCCCACCAGAGGGGGTGTGGCCAGCCATCATAGAGGCGAGACCAGACACTAGAGGGGGAGTGGTCAGCCCACGAAGGACAGCTAGCACCATAGTGTAGTATATATAGAATGTAGTGTGCTCATCCTTCTCTTTTAAAATGACAGGCTGACTGCGCACTTAGTTACTAACCTGCTCATGCTCCTCTGGGTGGTTGGATATCCGGAACTCCTACTCTCATCTGCCCTGCTCAAAGTGAAAAATACACTACCGCGCAGGTTCAGAAAGCCCAGACGCGACTCTCTGCACCTGTGTGGTAGTGTGTTTAACGGGAGTGTTTGGCAAAAACGGGGAGGGGGGGGAGGAGTTGCGCTCTACCCCTACTATTGAAAGAGCAGCATTAACACAGGTTATTCCTCTCTACGAACTAATAATATACTGAAAGTTAAGCGCTCATTGACATGTATTATTCCAAGTGTAATGCTAATAATAAAATTTGTATTCTTTTATCTTGAATACAATTCGTATTTTTCTATATCTTGTATTAGGCTGTGAGCAAGAGGCTCGGTTCAATTAGTGGGATAACATTTAATGTTAGTTTTATCACAATTTATTGAATCCTGGTTAAAATACATAAAAATACATTAATATAGACAAATAAAATACTCCAATTAAACCACAGTATTTATATTATGAGGCATTGATTTCTATATACATACATATGGTATGGCATCAATTGAACATACATAAAAAATCAGACAAACCTAGGTATATAGACCTGGACTAGTCTAGCTACTGGGAGGCAAATGGCAGTGGGTATAAATGATGCATTGATCCAGATATAACACAGTCACTGATATCTCAATAAAATAATGTTCATAGCATACAAGTTCAGTAGATGGGAATTGGTATTTCTTTAAGTCTCTGCTAGTGCAATATACATATTCAGATCACTGTCCACATATATCACATGGTTATTGCTGCGATGCTTTCAAATTTAACTTTGTTTACTTGCAGTTTCGATGTATATAGAGATGGTGGCCGGGTACCAAGTGTGCTGAAATCAGAGGATATTTCTCGTGGTCCGTGCTTGTTACTGTTGGAGAGGAAGGTGCCTGCGTTCCACTGTGGAATGCATCTGTCCCTTCCTGTTCTCGCGTATGTCCAAAAGAGGAATTGTATGCAAGTCGGGAGTCAGCTGTTTTCTTAGCTCCTCCCTAACAATGGAGGGGGCGTGGCTATAATGTGGCGGGGCCTACCGGTGGATAGTCCTGCTGCCCTGCAGGCCAGTCCGAGCCTGGGCAAAGTGCTACAAATAAGACAGGTATCTTCACTTTGTACCACAGTTGGCAACTCTCTGCCAAAGAAGATGTACAGTGGCAGGGTATAATGCTGAATTTCATAGATGGGTTGCTGATACTACTTGTAATACCCCTAAACACGGAGACAAATGCAGGCTTCTAGAGGGGGAGTTCCAAATGTTTAAATGTTCAGGGGGCATAGTCAGCCCATTGAGAGGACGTTACTAGTACTAAACAAATGCCAGTCCTATTCCATCCTACTCCATTCTTCCTTTTAATGTCACATGCACCTGTTTACTGTGTCTGGCTCACCCTTTCTGCTATCCTGCATTGCAGATCAGCTAACGGGGGATGTGCCTCCCAACTGTCCCTGTTGTCAGGACAAGTCCTGCCTGTGCGGTATAGTGGGACTGAGTAAAATAATTTCCCCTTCCCCTGTAATTCATTTCTAAACCGCCCTCTTCCATCTAATTAATGTTTACTGCCCTGTAGTTCATTTTCTAACCTTCCTCTCCCTGGTAGTTAATTTTCCACTCACCCTCATTCCCACCCACCTATGTTTTACATCACCCCCCCCTTCCCATATAGATGACATATAGCAAGCCAGGATGGTCTTGGCAACTGTAAACTAGCCCTTAAATGTGGATCTGTCCCTGTAGGCTGTTTAAAACACCAATTTACAAATGTGTTTTGTTGTATTACACAGAAATGTAATATTACATATGGGAACATGAAAACTTTTTTGACTGCTGCCATGCATAATTCGTAATAATTTTACAGCTCTGATATTTGGAAATTAAATTGGCCTTACAAATGTTAGCTGGGTTCTTTTTGTTTATTTGTTTTAATTTCCTTTGAATTGTTTGGTGCTGTGTATTGGGACAGTATTAAATAGTTTCTAATAATACAAACTATCAGGTGCACTGGATGTTTACAATGCTATTAACTTACCTCTGTACTGCTGATCGATCTGAGCAGAGTTATATGCACGCAGGCAGAAGACTGGAGGTAGGAGGAGCTGCTGTCATTGCTCCTGGGCATGTGCAACAGCTCAGTTCCGACCATTTTAACTAGGCTGTGGCTGCAGCACTATTCATGTTTATTACATGTAGATTATGAACGCAAAATATTTCACGAGAAATCTTAGGTGAGGGGTTTCCAGGCAACTGGAAATCCCCCGTGAGTGCACTCTTGACACAGATACATCATTTTCATAGAGCTTTATCTGAACAAGTAAAATATCAGCGCGCAGTTCTGGAGACTCCAAATAATTTTGATAAATATATTACGTAAAGTATTTGTATTGATAAAAGACTTAGGGCTAGATTTATTAAGCTGTGGGTTTGAAAAAGTGGGGATGTTGCCTATAGCAACCAATCAGATTCTAGCTGTCATTTTGTAGAAAGTACTAAATAAATGAAAGCTGGAATCTGATTGGTTGCCATAGGCAACATCCCCACTTTTTCAAACCCGCAGCTTAGTAAATCTAGCCCTTAGGGTTCTATGCATTAAACTGCGACAAGCCACTCATATGGAGAAAACATAAAATGGTAATCGCAAAAGGTATCAAAAGTTTTTGGCAGGAGAAATAAATGATTTCTCCTGCCATAACCCACTTACTGTTTTTTTTAACACAGTCCTCATATATTATGGGAACTGCACAGTTCTGTAATGCATCAAGCTTTGAAAAGCTTTGCATTGCGCAGAAAGTTAACACCATCTCAGCTGCCGGTAAAGAGGAAAAACAGATTACACTAGAGAGGTCACTTCGCCAGGGTTCTTAGAGTAGCGGGCATGGTGCATTTGTGATGCATACTTAGTGGCACTGCATTATATTAATGCATAGACCACTTACTAAGAGAAGAATGGAGAAATAAAGGGTATTTGCACCACGTCTTAAGTATAAAATTTATCTGCCAGTTTCTTTAAAACTACTACATCTCTACTACTCCATCTCTGTTAACTCCACCATCTCCTCCATCCCCCAACTATGCTGCCTGGGCATCACCCTCGACTCCTCCCTCTCTTTTACCCCCCACATCCAATCTCTTGCCCAATCCTGTCGCTTTCAACTTCGCAACATTGCCTGCATCCGGCCCTTCCTATCTAATGAAGCTACCAAAACTATTATCCACGCGCTCATCATTTCCCGTCTGGACTACTGTAATCTTCTCCTCACCGGCCTCCCCCGCTCTCGCCTTGCCACCCTTTTCGTTCTATACTCAATGCGGCGGCGAGGTTTATCTTCCTTTCTCGCCGCTCCTCTTCTGCCTCCCCTCTCTGCCTTGCCCTTCACTGGCTCCCCTTCCCCTATTGAATCCTTTTCAAACTTCTTACCCTCACCTACAAGGCCCTCTCCCAGTCTACTGCCCCCTATATCTCCAATCTCCTCTCCATCCACACTCCCGCCCGATCCCTGCGCTCGGCCAATGACCGTCGCCTCTCCTCCACTCTAATAAGCTCATCTCACTCCAGAATTCAAGACTTCTCCCGAGCTGCCCCCTTGCACTGGAATGACCTCCCTCGCTCCATCCGTCTATCCCCTAACCTGTGCTCCTTCAAACGGGCACTCAAAACTCATCTCTTCCTCAAAGCTTACCAGCCCTCCACTTAACCCTCTTTCCATGTTCGCTCTCATCTCCTGGCTCCTCCTTTGAAAAGGGTGCGTTTGCTCCCCTCCTCTGATTCCCTCTGTAACGATTGTCTGTTTGCCTTCCCTTTAGGATGTAAGCTCTTATGAGTAGGGCCCTTCTCCCTCCTGTCTCTCTACCTTCTCTTCTGCTCCAACCTCAATATTTTTGCTTTTCCTGGAGCATCTGAAGTTTTGGTATTAATTGTTTATTGTTCTGTACTGTTATTCCCTGTACTGTCCATTGTTTGTACTGTGTTCGGCGCTGCGGAAACCTTGTGGCGCTTTATAAATAAATAATAATAATAATAATACTATCATGCACTCAGGAGTGAAATTCTTGATATACATGATAAAACAAAATACAGTTCAACTATAGCGCTTCTTCCGAGCTGCTAAGTACATATACACAAGATCCCACAAAATGCATAAACACATAAACAAATGGAAATAATACGTACAATAAGCGCTCAAAGATGTGTACATAGACATAAGTAGAGCTTCTCACTCGTCTTCTCGCAGGTATACCAGAGAACCATGTAAATAAAAATGCAGAATAATAATGCAGATCAATTGATCTGCACTATTATTGAACATATTATTTCCATTTGTTCTTGATATACATGTTATGTGGGAATTGGAATCTCCCGCAAAGTTTTTGGTGCATTAAAATGTTACTTTTTTCCTGAGAGGATTCTAACAATTTTGCTGACTAATACAGACAATAATCCTATAATTGTTGAGCACACACTTGGCATGTTAATAGCCGTACAAAGCCAAATGTTTTCCAACAAATGTAAAGAAAACACTGTCTTCTAGTTACCTGTACTGTGTACTCATGAAAACAAAAAAAGTGAAAGTGTCAAATATGGAAATTGTAATAGATGGACAATACAGATTGAACCTTCCCAGAAAGATTCACTTTGCATTTATCTAGAAAAGCTTCATCGAAGTTTTTTCTAGAGAAAAAGCTTCAGAGCTGATTACCAGTCAGTGAATATTAGACAATGATGATGAGCTGTACAGTCAAATACAATTATTCAAACAAAATCAGCTTAGCACAAATTATTTAAACAGGGACAACACCCAAGAAAATAAATTAATCTTAATTGCCCTTAAAATGTGTATGGTTTATCCTGCCATCACTCTTTTTGATTTTTCTGACAGGTATTCTCAAAATGACAGCATAAAAATGCAGAGAGTAGTTGTTGTGCGTGACTAGATACTTCATTACTTCATAAATGCTTTTTTAATTATTAATAAGAGTAATATATGAATATTCAAAAATGTATACCTGTAGCACATTTGTGCTTTTCTGACATAATGCATTTGTATTTGCCAAAGTACCCCAGTTTTTGCCCAAGTACCCCTATTTTTTCTCAAGTGCCCCTGCGGTAGCTCAAGTGTCCCTGTTTTTGCATGTCAAGATGGTAACATCTGTATGGAGTATGAGGTGTAGCATCTTCTGACAGGATGAGTTGGGCAGAACTGAGCTGGACACCCTTATGCACCTATAATTACACCTACATGCAAAAAATATATTTTGATTTGCGGACTAAGATGTTTAAATTATATTCAATGAGCTAAAATGGCAAATTTAAGGAGTGTTCCCTGGTGGCTGTAGAGCTATTTTGCTTTTACATATTCTTGTTAACTATTTATATTAGAATCTGAAGAGAGTGCCTTTGTGTATCCCCATTCCAGATTGACACTCTCTCTTAGATGGTTTCTCTGTGATTGGTACTTCAGCAGCAGCAAACTGCAGAACAAACAAACATAGCACAATTTAATGGTGTATGTGTCAGGTTGTATTGGCCAGCTAGCACGCCTGACAATGAGAAGAGCTGTTGATGCAGTGGGATTTAACAGTACTAGGTAACCACAGGAGTGTGAATAAGAAGCAAATGCTGGATCAACGGGAAAGAGGTATCCAGACCAATCAGTAAGTGAAAGAAATAAAAAACATAAACATAGGTTTTGGTTATCCAGGCCCACTTCATGCACACAATGCTGTAGATGAGGCTCTAGCTTTCAGTAAGTTATTAATAGTATAGTTGTTACCTTTTACTTCTACTTTCTTCATGTTTTATTGTTCTACATGTTACACCTGCAGTTACATTATATTAATATAATATAATTATATATATTATATATATTTACACTATATATATATGTATGCATACAGTGGTCAGAGTTGAAGTATATAGTTATGGTGGACCCAAAAGAAGAAAAAATGATAATATAATAAAAAATGTTAATGTAAACGGGGTCTAAACATAATTTTTAAGTCCCACTGTGTTTGCTAAGTCGTGTGGTCACTGCTGTTAGTAGATGTGCCTTACAGTAGCCACATACACTTTCCCCACCACCAGCTAATGTTGTTTTACTGTTACCTTAAGCATCAAGTTTTTCCCTCTAAAGCTAGGTACACACTACATGGTTTTCGTCCAATAATCGGCTCAATCAGCCGACATACGACCGCTCGTTCAAAAGTCGGATCAGTGTGTGTAGGGACACGATGGTCGAAAGTCTGCCCAAATGGATTATTTTCGCCTCATTTGGTTGGTCGTACTGTTTAATATTTTCGTTCCAATCTCGTTTCCGTTGTGTAGTGTGTATAAACTTCCGACTGATCCACAACAGTGAGTATGAAATTACAGTCATTGCTCACGACAACATGGCTGTAAAAAGTCGCAAAAGGGACGTACGCTCTTCCCTTTATCGTCCTAAACAAGGCTAGTGTGTATGCAGTCCATGGACCGAGCGATCAGACCATCAATCTCATGTAAAATCGCTCGGCATAAAAAGTTGGTTGACATTTCTGTAGTGTGTACCTAGCTTTAGATTGTAAGCTTATTTGAGCAGGGCAATCTTCACCGACCTTGTTATGGTATGTTATTTCTTTGTAACATGAGCCGCTCAAAGTATAGCGCTATGTTGGCACTTTATAAATAAACAATAATAATAATAATATACACTAAGCTAACCTTTTTTTGCATAATGCATTAAAATACCAAAAAGTAGTGATAGATCTAGCAACTTTACAATATAACATAAGCAGTACAGTGTGATATTACGTGATACATATTTTTTTTTATTATAATGTACAGAAACATATCCCCCAACAAGTAGTAAAAAAGTATATTTGATAGTACTATTCAACAGATATATAATGAATCATTAAAATATATATTAAATTAATTTCAGACCATCTATAGGCAGCTACCAAGACTACAGTACATAATACATCTGTACTAAGTTTGTAAATGATGGATCTCAATCAATACCAAGTGATGAATACCAAATCATAAAAACTGCCATAACATAAATGCCACAAATGCCCAACAATTGTTTTGCTTTAGCACTATATTAAGGGAAAAAGTTTGCTGGATATTTGTTGAACATGTTCAATAGATGGTGTTTATGCTTTGAAATTATTACTACTTAAACATTTTAATTTTATATTTCATTTTATTACAGAGATTGTAAATCCGTATGCTGCATTTAAAGCATAAAATGTGAAATACTTTATTTTCATTTTAATGTTAGACATCCCCTCACTGTAAGCAGTCTTTCATCTGCAAAAAAATATTCTGCTGGAAGAGCCCCACCATAACCTCATATATGAACACACATGAATTCCTGTAGTTTCTGTTACTCTGTGATTAGTGACCTTTCGAATTGTGTAAAAGTAGCATACCTAGGGACCAATTCAATTTGGCTAGTTTTGTCTAGGAATAACGCGGCCTAATACTATCACCTTTAATACAGTAATTTTTACCTGGAGCAAAAATCAGAGTTAAAATTACCATACTAACGGTAATACTGCGCACTTTTACCGTAGTAACGGTAATTGTGCGCAGGCCGCATTGATCCTAGAATAACGCGGCTGAATTGAATCAGCCCCCTAAAATGCAAAAGAGATGCACAGTTTGTCATTAGTGGTCTCAGCGAAAGGTCATGGGACTGAAACTATTATTCTTCTCTTCACTTCTACATTGCAGTAACAGCTCAACATAGTTTGAAAGATCTCCCAGCCTCAGCAGAGTAACAGTCATTAAGGGAATTCAATAAAAGATCTGCATTCAGTCCATAAGAAATGTACCATAGAAGTACCCATTTCGTAACACTAGTCTAGTGGTTTTGATCATTTTTATCAGAAGATTGTATCTCTGCAGAATTTTTCAAACAATTGTATTAAATAAATCTCAACCCAATTTCTTTGTAGTTCACTTTTAAATATATGTGCAGTTAATGAATTTATTTGTAAAGTTGTTCTGTAGGCTTCAGCCTTTTGTTATAACTTTGCTAAAATACAATTCTGATCCAAGCCCCATCAATAACTATTGTCATGTGCTTCCACGCTGATAGTGAATAGCACAAACGGCATAAACCTTCAAGTGGATGTGTTATGTAAAGAGTGAAAATATATGTATATCATTTGAAAAGTGCAGTTTAAATTAATTTGATTTCTGTTTACTTCATCAACTTACTTGCACTATGTGCCAACTAACTTCACAAATATAACCACTTTGATCAGTAGTGCACAAGATGGGTAGAGAAGGATAAATTAAATTTTAGAAATTCTGCTAGAATTTTGCCTTTCTCTAACAATTCTTTCTTTGTCAGTCTATGGTGCAGGTTAGTCATTTTTATGGGGACTTTTCAGTTCTTAGATTACATTTAGACTATGTCAGATCAAGAACGAAAAAAGGAAATTGGAATTTTTTTACATTTAATGTAACACCGACAGAGGAATCAGGGTGTGTGTTGCTGAGTGTGGGAGGAATCGAGAATTTTGCAATCAACAGAGTGGGATTCAAGTTTGTTGAGACAAAGAAATGCAAGATTGAGAGATGCTCCCAAGTTTAGAGGAACTGAGTCAAGAGCAGTGGGTTCTAAGACAGACACAAGCCAACAAAGTTACAGAGATCAATAGAGATAAGACAAAATATGAATCAGGCAGGTGGCGGTTATTAGGTAGGTCTAGTGTAGAGCTTCACTAACCCAATCTGTATGTACAGTAAGTTGAATCTAAGAGTATAGAAGCTCCCTACAAAAGGTACCTGTGAGACAATATTTATCTGTACCTTAATTGTTAAGAGGTAATCAGAATAGAAGGGTAAGGCTGGGTACACAAGATGCAAAATTTCTCCCGATGTGATATCCTTTATCGATTTTACCAACGATTTAAAAAAAAATCCCGTTCAGCATGCCGATTCATTCACACATAAATAGATTTTACACAATTTACCTTCAGATCTGAGCTCTTCATCTGTCATAACCATCGTCTGAAAAATTACTCTGCACACACTATAGAGATCTATGGACAATGCGGGTCCTGAGTGCATACACACTGTAGAATTGGTATGACATTTTTAGTCTGGTTTAAAACTCAAATGGAACGATACAAAGTGCTTTGGGACAATAATCGTGTAGCACTTACCCTTGCGTATCAAACCATTGTCCCATAGATTGTAAGTTTGCGAGCAGGGCCCTCTTACCTCTACGTATGTATGTATTACCCAGTATTGTTTTATTACTGTTTGTTCCCAATTGTAAAGCGATACGGAATCTGCTGACGCTATATAAATAAATGTTGATGATGATAATCGCCCATCGTTACAGCGTACACACTAATGTGATATTGGGCCAGACACTTGGTTATCGTGTGATTGGCCAGATAATCGTCTGAAAACACTTTAATGGGCCTAAGGGAGTGCAGAATGAAGGTTGCGTGTCAGTAAGGAAGTGAATATATATACAGTCTTGAATATCAGGACCAACCAGATATTACAAGTGGAGTTTGAGGAAAATGAGATCAGTTACTCTAAAGCTACAGACAAGAAGAAAGACAAAGTGACAGCCTCACCGCTTATGAATTTTAGATCTTAAACCCAGTGATATACTACCAAGTAATTTCAGCAGGAAAACAACAATGTGCAATAATATATTTTTCTACTGTCATGAGTTCCTAAAGTAAAATGCAAGACAATGTAAGCAGCACAGTGGCCTAGTGGTTAGCACCTCTGTCTCACAGCGCTGGGGTCATGAGTTCAATTCCCGACCATAGTCTTATCTGTGTGGAGTTTGTATGTTCTCCCTGTGTTTGTGTGGGTTTCCTCCAGGTGCTCCGGTTTCCTCCCACACTCCAAAAACATACTGGTAGGTTAATTGGCTGCTATCAAAATTGACCCTAGTCTGTCTCTCTGTCTGTGTGTGTGTGTGTATGTTAGGAAATTTAGACTGTAAGCTCCAATGGGGCAGGGAGTGATGTGAATGAGTTCTCTGCACAGTGCTGCGGAATCAGTGGTGCTATATAAATAAATGGTGATGATGATGATGAATGTAAGAAATACTGCTTTATAATGTATTTGTAAACGGGAGGGCTGCCAAATTTTATCCTGAGGGGCAAGACTCAACTCAGCAGCCTATTTTAAAGGTAAAAAAATGCAGGTGGCCCAGTAACCCAGCACACGGCATACCACTATGGGACTGGTCCATAGGCCAGATAACCCCCTGCCCCACAGCCCAGCCAGCCCTTGTATTTGACCAATCAAGATGACTAGGGTCCCATGATTTTAATCAGTTGTAACTGTGCAGCATTTCACATGCTCTATCTGCATAACATCTGTTCTTCTGTTATCAAACCTGAGAGTGCAGGAACTACTTTTTCCAACATTGACCCACAGTGTCCTGAAGTGGAAGAGACTGTTATACTGCAAGATAGGAGTAAAGAATAAAACACTACCATTCACCAAAGAAAACATTAATATAGCAGTAACTGAGAATATTACTTTTATTAAATTAAAGTTTGTTTTTAAAATTGTGCGCACATGATTTTTGTTTTTTAGAGGGCCCTTTCCTTCATACTGGACCCACTCTAAGTGGCATTATATTTTTTGTGCCACCTCTATAAAGGCACCAGCCCTGCACTGACCAAACAGAGGCTTGTTTTCATTATGGCAGGGGGATCCCACACTTAAAGTATTCTTGTTATAGTGGAAACCAGCCCAGGCTTTCTAGCGCTAAGGAAAGTTAAGCATTTGGGGAGGGGGCATACTGCCTGTTTTCTGTTTTCTTTTTACTTTAAACCGGGAAGGGGAACAATTTCTTTCCCTATTTGCAAAACAATAGTGTAGCCAAATTTGCAGCAATTTGTACATTTTAGGCTGAATTTTGTACAACCCTAATAGGTACTACAAAGAATGTGGGATACTATATCCATACTAAGGTGAACTAGGTGCAATTCTCTATTTAGATGAGTAAATCTCCTCTGATCCAAATCATGATTTGTTTTAGTGAATCACCCCATTGTTATGATTTTCACAGCTCAGTAAATTAAATTATGCAACAAATCCATATTAAACATATAGAACTGTTTTGTGCACAGTATCCTAATCCATGTACATGTTTTTATTCTTGTAATGTTTCTCCTATAAACATTTATAAAACTAAATTCTATTCCACAAACAAATTGTTCAGTACTTGTGAACCAGCACTATTGATTAACTAAGGTGGTGCCTCGACTTGGGTACCAAAAGAAGACTTTATCATGAAGACCATGGCAGAATCAGCTAAGCTACAATGAAGCTTTAGAGGCAGGCATGGAGGATTACAGGCGTTAGAAATCTCTCTTATTGCAGGTGAAGAGCTTCACCTTTTCTGCGCCGTGGTTGGTGCACTCTCCTACTTTAATCCAGGAAATCAGACATCTTTATCATAATCATCATCTATTTATATAGCACCACTAATTCCGCAGAGCTGCACAGAGAGCTCACTCACTCATATCAGTTCCTGCTCCATTGGTGCTTACAGTCTAAATTCCCTAACATACACACACACAGACAGAGAGAGAGAGACTAGGGTCAACTTGATAGCAGCCAATTAACCGTCTAGTATGTTTTTGCAGTGTGGGAGAAAACTGGAGCACTCGGAGAAAACCCACGCTAATACGTGGAGAACATACAAATTCCATACAGATGAGGTCATGGTCAGGAATCAAACTCATGGTCCAGCTCTGTGAGACAGAAGTGCTAACCACTAAACCACCGTGCTCACATTTCAATCACTTTGAGCATAGCAAAAGTACCAAATAATGAAATGATTACAACTTCAATGTATGTGTTAAATATGGTTTATATTCTGTTTGTATACTGTTTTATATTATTCACTTACATTCTTTTATTTGTCTCCATTTCCTCTGTTATAAAAAAAATCCATAAAGTTTGCATAAAAAATATAAAGTTGTTGCACAAGCATTTCTAACACCCTTGATTCCCTTGCAGTGGCCCATCTTTTACAGCGGCGGTTCCCAAAGTGTGCGCCGCGGCCCCCAGGGGTGCCGCGGCGCTGTCACTGGGGTGCCGCGGGCCAGACATAGAAAAAAAAAAAAGAACACAGAAATTTACCAATCCGCCAGGCGCCGGGACCCAGCAGCCTTTTGGGTCCCGGCACCCGGCGGATTAGTAAGTTTCTGTGTTCTTTTTTTTTTGTCTGGCCCGCGGCAGAGGAGGGACAGGGATTGTGGCAGCGGAGGGTGACAGCAGGGCAGAGTGAGTGACAGCGGGGCAGAGTGAGAGTGACAGGGATCGTGGCTGCGGAGGGTGACAGCGGGGCAGAGTGAGAGTGACAGCGGGCCAGAGTGAGAGTGACAGGGATCATGGCAGCGGAGGGTGACAGCGGGGCAGAGTGAGAGTGACAGGGATTGTGGCTGCGGAGGATGACAGTGGGGCAGAGTGAGGGTGACAGCGGGGCAGAGTGAGAGTGACAGCGGTGCAGCAGAGGGTGACTGCGGTGCAGAGTGAAAGTGACAGCGGTGCAGCAGAGGGTGACTGCGGTGCAGAGTGAGAGTGACAGCGGTGCAGAGGAGGGTGACAGTGGGGCAGAGTGAGAGTGACAGCGGGGCAGAGTGAGAGTGACAGCGGGGCAGCGGAGGGTGACAGCAGGGCAGAGTGAGAGTGACAGCAGTGCAGCAGAGGGTGACTGCGGTGCAGAGTGAGAGTGACAGCGGTGCAGAGGAGGGTGACAGTGGGGCAGAGGAGGGACACTGCGTGAGAGGGGCAGTGGAGGGGGACACAGCGTGAGAGGGGCAGTGAAGGGGGACAGTGGAGGGTGACACAGTGTGAGAGGGGCAGTGGAGGGGGACACAGCGTGAGAGGGGCAGTGGAGGGGGACACAGCGTGAGGGGGACAGTGGAGGGGAACACAGCGTGAGAGGGCAGTGGAGGGGGGCAGAGGAGGGACACAGCGTGAGAGGGGCAGTGGAGGGGGACACAACGTGAGAGGGGCAGTGGAGGGGGACACAGTGTGAGAGGGGCAGTGGAGGGAGACACAGCGTGAGAGGGGCAGTGGAGGGGGACACAGCGTGAGAGGGGCAGTGGAGGGGGACACAGCGTGAGAGGAACAGTGGAGGGGGGACAGCGTGACAGAGAGCAGAGGAGGGGGGACAGCATGACAGAGGGCAGAGGGGGCAGTGTGAGAGAGGGCAGTGTGTCTGGATGCAGAGGGGGCATTTTTGCATACAACTAAATGAGTATTTCTGTCCTGACCTAAATACTTATTACAATTTTTTGACCCAACTACTTCTAAAACAGGACTGCTCAATAATTATTTTGGAGGGGTGCCTTGAAAAAATTTGGAGACTCTAAGGGTGCCGCAAACTGCAGAATTTTGGGAATCACTGTTTTACAGGGTAGTGTAATTTTTAGGATTTTCTATTTTGAGATACATAATAGTTTGTTGGCAAAGTATAAAAGAACTGTCAAGATTTCAAGCAGCACTTCCAGAACTTGCATGCAGGCACTGTAGTTGTTTCCCCATTGCTCTACCTTTATATCTGTAGCCTTCATTTCATCCACTGAAGTGTTGTAGAAGCTGAGCATGTAATGATTAAAATGGGGTGTCTGATCAGTAACAATGGTAGAATGGATTCCTAGGGCTGAAAATAACACAAATGGATAGGTATGGTAGGTTGGGAGATGATGTAAAGAGGGCACTTATGTACATAGTAAGACAGATACAGTAATCAAAGCCAGACATCACAGGGTCAGGAGTCCAGAGCTGGTAGTCGCATATCACAGTGTTACCAAAATAAGCAGGGGTAACTTCCATAAGTCAAATGCAAACATAAAAGGGCACAGACACAACAAAGACTGAAGACTGAAAGACAAGACTGAAACAGAAATACCACAAAAAAGGGAAATGGTCTGTCATTCAAGTCACTATAGGACAACCAAATTCCCAGTATCAGTATTCTCTTAAGCCTATAACAGCAGCCTTTCATCACAGAGGAGATCCCAGATATTTGGATTTCCTGAGGACTTGGGATAGCAGAAAGAACACAGGAACTAATGTTGGGAAAACTGAGGAGGACAATCAGGACATAGAAACAAGGGCAAGTAGCACCAAAATCAGAAACAAGATATATACAGAGTAAATAATGGTACATGGGGAACAGAACGTAGAAAACAGACTAAGAATAAGATGGAAGGCCCCAGGCTACAGACAAAGACAATTCATGATACTGAGGATAAGGCTGGGTACACACTATAGGGGTTTCAGCTGGTTATCAGGCAAATCACACGATAAGCAACCGTTTGATTTGATATCGTATTTGTGTGTATACTCCCACGGTGAATGATTATCGTTCCAAAGCATATCATATCTTTTGATTGGATTTTTACACCAGACTGAAAATCTCATTGAACAATGGAATAAGGGTGTTCCAATTCTATAGTGTGTATACACTCACGACCAGCAGTATCTATAGAGTTCTATGGCGGGTGCAGAGTCACAAACTGATCAGCCGATGGTTATGATAGATGAAGAGCACAGATCTCAATTTAAATCTTGTAAAACATGTTTAGTGTGTACACATGCTGATTGCGACTTTTTTTTCAGTCGTTGGTAAAATCGTTAACTATAATGCATCGGGAGAAATTCTCTGTGATGTTTACACAGCCAAAGACAAGGATGCAAAAGGTTCAGTTCCAATGCTGCAAAGCAGGGCCGGGCACAGGGACAGGTCATAAAATACTCCAGCTTATAAACCTGGAGGATGCTGGAAATTAGATGCAGTTGTCCTAGGTAAGTAGACGAGGGATGCACCCTATAAAAACTACACACAGAACATAAGACCAGGAGTAGGGAGATATACAAAATCACCTACTCCAATAGCCTAGAGCAGGGGTGTCCAACCTTTTAGCTTCCCTGGGCCACATTGGAAGGCGATAAGTTGTTTTGGGCCGCACATAAAATACACTAGCACTAATGATAGCTGATCATCCAAAAAAACATAGAAAACATTGCTAATGCTCCTTGTTAATGCTCAGTGCTTCAATGACATGCTAATGGCTGCTGTCAAACATCAAGTGATATTGTTACAACATTTTATGAAGGGCTTCAATACAGCAGTCATTAAGACAGGAAGATAAGGTCCGTGATGCTCCAGGACCAGGTGAGTTTATGCACTTGTCAAAAAAACAAAAAAAAAACCCTTAACTTACCTTTTAATCGGCTTGTTCTCTGATCCTCTTCTCTTGTTTTTTCCGTTTCACGGCTGCTGATAGTTCGCACGGGTGACTCCTATGTGCTGTGCTCCTAAATGGATGTTGGACGTGATGACGTCATGCCCGACATTCACTGCGAGCGCCGCACGAAAGGAGGAGACCAGGGAGGGACCGCGTGACCCCAAGGTAAGTATTTTCTTATCTTTTTCTTTTTTGCAGGATTTTTTTTTTCATTAACAGCGCTGCCCCCTTGCCACAACCAAAACTCCTGCTGGGCCACATTTACAGACAACCCGGGCCTAGAGATTAATGAGCAGGTACAGAAGTCCTGG
This sequence comes from Mixophyes fleayi, assembly GCF_038048845.1. Lineage (NCBI taxonomy): Eukaryota > Metazoa > Chordata > Amphibia > Anura > Limnodynastidae > Mixophyes > Mixophyes fleayi. The sequence continues at coordinate 252,477,572 of NC_134405.1, forward strand.
GTTCACACCCAGACAGAATACCACAGCATGAACACAGACATGGAACATTTTTGATTATACATCTATACCTATTCTTATGTTTGTCTCAGTAGTCTTTTTGTATGTGTTCCAGTGGTACATACTCGGGTCATGTGGCAAAGATGAACTTCATTGGATTTGCTAAATCCAAGAAGGAGCTCAGAATGTAACCTGTTGCAGAATAAATGCAAACTAGTCAAACTGAACCAATTAAAGCACATCATCCAAATGTATTTGACCTGGTTGGCTTTGTTTGTATTGGCACATCTTACCTATGGCAAATATGCACTTATATATAAGTGTGCCATGGTAAAAAAAAATTGAAAGACACACTAATGTGTATGGGACCACCAAGATAGCAATATATTTTAGCACACCTGCCTCTCTCTTATAATAGTGTATGTTGGAATCTAACAGACATCTATAAAAGACAAAGAGTGATCTTTTTCATGTGATCACTTGCTATATGTAATATTCCTTTAATTATTAAAGAGTATGCAAATACTAAATACTATATAGATTTGAGGAAAATCCCCTTTGACATATTCTCTCTTTTTCTATTTTGTTTCTGAATTGTATATTTGAGAGTGTTGAAGTGTAGGGCAGTTTTTAAATGCACATAATCTCGTGGTATTTCCAACAGTGATTCCATGCTTCAGAGATTTCAGGAAAGATTTTTTTTGATGGGGGGGGGAGAGTCCATTGTGACGGAGGCTTCTTTTACATATATCACTAGAGTGCTATAATTATTTGCTCTTTATTAAGTACATAAACAATAAGAGTGAGCGTGCTTTTGTGTTGAAAAAAACACAGCCTTTGATTCCACTGAAATTGCTTCTGCTCTTTAAACACACGTTGTGGTAGCTTCTAAAACAAGTTTTACTGTATTTAAAAGACATACTTGACTGGAAACTGTTACTAATTGGGTCTCCTTAAGATCTGAGCCTGTCTAGAATGTCAAGAAATAGAAAAACAAACTAATCACACACATATATCACAAACAGTAATAAAGTATAAATACAGCACAAATGAGACACTGGGAAGTATAGTCTAAACTGTGTTCAGTATTCACTATTAGGTAAACTCAGGACATCTGTATGGACCGGAAAGTAAATAATTGGCGACTTAATTCGGAAGGTGATATGCTGCAATTTATTCCTTGGCGGAGAGCATTTGTTATACCATGGAAAGAGCTTCACACATTAGCAGCAAGTAAACCTTAATTGGTGATTAGCAACCCATTTTTTTTAAAATACAGCTTGGTTTGATACCAGAAAATGTATTTATATATAAATATAAATTATATATATATATATATATATATATATATATATATATAGTTATATATATATAGTTATTTTTATATATATATATATATATATATATATATATATGTATATATATATATATAAATATATATATATCAAACATATTATAAATATAATGTCGTCAAAAATTACATGTTTGGTACTTACTAAGCTATCTTCTTAAATGGTTTAGTATGTATTGCATAATGTGCCTTGAGACTTCATTGGAGAGTATTCCATCCACCCATCTGAATGGAGCCTTGCATTACTGCTCTCTGATAACCTTGCTTCTTACACTGACTGACTATGTTCTTTTACACAATCCATGAGTGGATAGGTCATTGTCTCCCAAAAAATCAGCACACTCATCTCCTAAAACACACTAGGCTACTGTAAACAGTCTGATGAACTGATTGGCTACAGCTTGATCTACAGTATGCCCATTGGCATATGTGAGAGATGATGAAGACAGCTAACAAAAAGGTGTTCTGGCCTTTTCCAAATGCACCATGAAAGTGTGAAAGTTATAGTTTTTAAAGAATTAGATTGTGCAGATAGCTATTAATGCAACATAGGGGGTCATTTAATAACATGTGTGCAAATATACAGTAACCCTGGGCAATCAATTAGCAGTTAAGTTTGATAGTTCTAATGTAAGTTAACCTAATAAAAACAGGCATGTGATTGGCTCTTGTAGGTTACTGCCCATATGATGTTTATAACCATTTCAGGAAATGACTCATGGAGGATTAAATATGTAGCTAATGGTAGTGTTCATCTGTCACTCTCTACAAAACCGTCTTTTCTCCAGTTGCAGTGGATGTCCCTTTTTATGCATCACTTATTAGCCTTTGAAGCAGCTCCCTGGCACTGTGCTGCTGTTCAAGTTATTACATCACAATATTGCTAAATCCCATTCCAGTTCAAATTTCCTGTCAAATAAGACATTATTTTTTACAGAGTTTTGTTGTGCTTGATCAGGTTTGTCCAACTGGTGGCCATTATTGTAAAGCTAAAATCTGTTGGGAGAAATAAAGGAATATACATGCAACTTGAAATGCTTTGGAACAACAAAATATAAGCTGATAACTAAGCATAAAGTAGTTTGTGGAGAATACAGTAAAATTTTGAGAAATGAATTATATATATTTGAGCGTAAGTGTGAGGAATAAAATACAAAATAGGTGGGAGGTTGGGAAGAGCTAATAAAGTGTCCAAGAAAGATAAGAGAGAGAAAATAAAAAAATTAACTAAATAAAAACAACTTTTTTTTTTAGGATGCTGAGGTTGGGGGTGTAGTAAGAACTTGAGTTGGCAGATAACTGTATGATAGGAAATTTAGAGTGAGGGCAGGAGGGTGCAGCTTTCAGCCTCTACCATCATCACCATTTATTTATATAGCGCCACTAATTCCGCAGCACTGTACAGAGAACTCGCTCACACCAGTCCCTGCCCCATTGGGGCTTATAGTCTAAATTCCCTAATACACACACACACACACAGACAGACAGATTAGGGTCAATTTGTTAGCAGCCAATTAACCTACCAGTATGTTTTTGGAGTGTGGGAGGAAACCGGAGCACCTGGAGTAAACCCATGCAAACACAGGGAGAACATACAAACTCCTTACATATAAGGCCATGGTTGGGAATTGAACTTATGACCCCAGTGCTGTAAGGCAGAAGTACTAACCACTACACCAGCGTGCTGCCCAAGTACCAGTACTACCTAATAAGTACTGGCAGAAAGCATTTGTTGTTTCCTTATAATGTGTCCCATTATATATTTGTTTAATGCAATATAATGTACTATGACAGCCAGTGGCACTAAATATTTAATGTTACTTTGTGCTGTCTTATGTCCTTCTATACTGTGCCATTGAGAAAAAAAACCCAATTTGAAATCATTCAATTAAATACAATGAATGAAGCCTTGCTAAATGTTTATAAAACTTTACAAACAGGGCCCTGGCTCCTGGGACTTGGTGCAAATTCTTAGTCAGGTTCCTCACTAGCCTGCGCTAGCCGCTACCATTGCAGAGACTATAATCTAACTACAACATGAGGCTATAATGCATATTGGAATTTGAACAGAGATCCCATTTATGCGTAGAAATATGCCTCTTATGTGCACATATATCTCATGTATCAAAAGGAAAAAGAAGACTGCACCAAGCATCCCATTTGTTACCTCCTCAAAATACGTATTTCTCTCATTCTTAATTATATAAGAGATACTAATAGAGGAAGGGTGCACCCGATCAACAAATACATCATTTATACAGATTGAGAGGAAAGAAAAGGATGATCTTATGTGGCACTCTTGAAATGAGTTTAGAAAAATATAAATGTGTATTGACTTCGTAGTTAAAATCTTTAGATAAATCTTTATTAGTACATTAATAAAATTATCCTAGTAGCGAAATATTAAAACTTGTAATGACATATCATGTGAATTGTAACATAAACTGTTAAGAAGACAAGTAACCCTTGTCCTGCTGCAACCCTGCTCTGATTGACTGGTTTATTGATTATCAACAAATGTATTCAATTGTATCACCAGCCCTTGTTGTAACTTAATTTCACCCTTGCTCTCAGCCAAAAGAATATCTCCTTGTAGATAGCAGATTCAGTGTTACCTTTTAATAATTAAAATCTCGGAGTGGAATACCCATTATTTACCAGTGTTATTACCAAATAATTAACACTGCAAAGTTACGTCACGCTGAGGTTGACTCTCCCTGGGAAGTTTAGATGAGTTTAAAATATACATGTATATATATTTTTATATTTATATATATTCATTTATTATTTTATACTTCCCACATACTTATTATTCACCCCTCTGCATTCTTGCACTTACCCTTGGTCAGGACCTGTTTATAGTGTTTAGATAGACCTGCTAAGCCCAGCTGATGTTGCTTTGTATTAGTCAAAACATGTTTAAGCAATTACTTGTGTCCATCAGAAATGGTATTATGCTTATTGTAATTAGCAAGAAAAACTTCTGCAGCTGCCCCCCCCACCCCACACACACATAATATTCATATCTTCAAAGTAATCCACTGTAATTGGTTGTATATGTACATTATAGCAGAAGTGAAAGATCCAAATGATGGCATCCACTGGAACCCAATCGCCAACATGACAACCGTCAAAGTAGGAGATGGAAGGCCAGCAGTGTGATTGTAACAGCGGAGGTGCCAGATAGAACACTGATCACTTCTACTGTTATAGGTATTGAGCTTCATTTGACCATGTCTGCTACCTCATTAGATGTTCCTATTTCACTTCTGTATAAGGAGAGATGTGGCATCAGTTTGAAATACCCCTCCTACCCACACTAGAATGGTAATAAGAGAGAGAAAGAAAAAGAATTATAGTAACTTTGACTTAGCTAAGTACAGTATTTGTATTTATTACTATTATTATAAATGTATAATTGTTTTTATTTTTTAGGATTAAAAGTATTTCAGGTGCAGACTATTTAAAATATACCTAATATATAATTTGAGATCAACAGTGGGGAATTTGAAATCAATGGTTCAAGTGGAAGCAGCGGTGCAGTGCTGATGAGCTTCGGGGACATCCATATATAATAAGATCATGTATCTTTCCTTTGTAAAACAAAAAAAAAAAGTTAGATAATTAAAACAATACTGCATTAAAAACAATGAATTATTCTAAGAATAAAGTATTTTTTTATGTAATTGAGCGTGGTGTTATCAGAACAGGTTATACCGCTTTGATGCTTGAGGCTCCCACAACTGGAGTCACTATCTGCAGTAATATGTAAGGCAAAGTGAATACAAGTCCCTTGCTGATATAACATAGTTTTTTTCCAGCAAAAGGGCTTTTTGCTGTTTGAAAAATCAGTCCCTCAGTTCTGTTCCTAAAACGCTGCTCTTGTGCAGTGATGTGCATTTGCCTCTCACGCTAAATTTTGTCAGCCAGACCCTGGGCATTGTCTTCCTGAAGAACAGGCACTCATTAAGAAAGAAATGCTACAGCATGGGATGAAGGTGATCAGTCAGTACAAGTAGTGATTAGATTTACCTTAGCTTCTAAGAGAATGACTGTACCCAAACCATGCCAACGAAGTGTACCCCACAACATCACATAAGCACCAGAACATTTCATTGTTCATCTGACCATATCACCTTCCTCCACTGCTTTGCAGTCCATTGCCTGGGCTCTATGCAGCACTGATAGCCCATAGTTGATGAAACTGTCTGCTAGTTCCATAGTCAATTCATGTGTATCTGCTTGCCTATTTTACTTTAAATTTAGAATTTACTCATTGATAACACAATCCCACTGTTGTTCTTTTGTTTTTCTCTCCTTGATGGCTTCACCATTTACACTGCTGTCCATGAAACATTAGCAAGTTGAGCTGGCTTGGTCTGTCACATCCCTGCTAAACACACCACAGTGACCACCCCTTTCCAACTGAGGTCTCCCTTTACAGCCATTCCAGTAATAATTATGGGCAAACAGGGCAGTCAACATTTTTTTACATGGCTCTGGCCATGCTGGGATGTTATTTTCTTAATTAACACATTAACACATGGAAGCCCTTGCTTTCATTTAGCGTTGTTTTTTACATTTTTTTAGTACCTGTACAATATTTCATAATTTAAAGGATGCAAAGAGACTTATGCTACCACCATTTCTCTTAGTTCTTTTAGTCTTATTGTGTTTCAGTTACGGGCACACACCCTTACTATTCTGAGCTTGCGCTTGCCTACCCCCTTTTACGCAAGTCAACTGTACACAAAAGTGCCTCTGACTCCCTGGACAACATTGCTGAGTGACTGGGTCCTATAGTACACTAAGCACTTCTTACCCTTGCATTCTGGTTAGACCAATATGCAATATGTCCTATAGATCATAAGCTCATGAGCAGGGTGTTCTTACTTCTCTGTCTGTAATATCCAGTCTCAATTTATTACTCTGCTGTTCCCATCTGTAAAACATTAAGTGATATGCTGATACTATATAAATACATTTTATTATTAATAACAATAATAATAATAATAATAGTAATAGTAATAATAATAATAATAATAATAATAATAATAATAATAATAATAATAATGGGAAACAATAAGTTAAAGGACTTTATTAGAGATAAGCAAACAGTACTGATTCACTTCTCATTCCAGTACCATTATTTTGACTAACAATTTGGAGACTCAAAGAAATAAAACAAAATACAAACTGTTGATAATATCAGGCAATGTTTAATTATTTAACATCTCAAATTAACCAAAATAATTTTCCAGCTTTCTAGACAGGAATGAATGGAGAAGGAAAGATGGTGATTTTCAATACTTTCTTACAACAGAATCTGGCAGCTTAGAAATGGGACAGTATAATTATTGAAATTTAATTATAACTATAATACATAAAGCACATACAACATTGAAATAAGCATTCCAACACGAGTGGAAAGTTGCTCCCATTTAAAGCTGATTACTCTTTTGAAATCACAGGAGATTTGACAATCGCATCGTCCATGTAACCTAACTCCTACGGATATATCCATCTTTTGTGGACGAGTATTATGGGAAGAACAAAATGTTTTAGGAAGGAGAATGGTGATTTTTTTTTTATCACCATGTTATGTAAGGAAATTCACAGCTTAACCAATTTCTATGCTGTTAATTAGGCCACCAATACGGTGCCTCTTCTTGCAAAGTAAATAAAGTTATTCTATCTTCTCTTTATAATTTAGCCCTTTAATTCACTTTATTAATGAAGTTGACTGCCTCTGATTCTTCTAGTGCTCAGACCCAGTCCTCAAGAGCTACCAAAAGATCATGTTTTCAGGATTTCTGTCTGTAGAAAGAGATGGGACAGTTACTGATCCAGGAAAATAGATTAACTCAGCTGGGCATAAGTAAAGAAATATTGAAAACATGAAATTTAATAAAGTTTTGCAAAAATGTCAATTAAGGGTACAAAAAAAAGAGGGTAGGGAGAGAAATGCAGTTGAAGGGGAGGGGAAGGAAGGGTACATAGTGGGTAAGGAACACAACAGTAGGTCATAAATAAAATAATGGCACACCTGCAAGTACTGAGGTGCATCTATAAAATAGCAGTTGCACATTTACACTTCAAACCTCCTAAACTAGTATACATGAAGTTTGATTTCGTTTTTAAACCAAACTAAAAATCCTGTTCCACAAGGGAACTATGTCATTCCAATTCTGCAGTGTGTATGCAAACACGACCATAGATCTCTATGGAGTGTGCAGAGTCACCATCTTTTCAGCCGTTGGTTATGACAGATAAAGAGCACAAATCTGAGGGTAAATCATGTAAAACGTGTTTAGTGTGTACATGTGAATCAGCATGCTGATCAGGATCTCTTTTTTTTTTTAGCCATTTGTAAATTCGTTAACGATATCGCATTGGGAGAAATTTTCTGTAGTGTGTACCCAGCCTTAAAATTGTCCCTGGCATGAAAAATATTAGCACCCACTGTGATTTCTTTAAATACAAATACTATATAAAGTATTTACACTTTGTTCTGGTTACAAATGCAGTGGATTAGGCTCAGTTGGAGGTCAGAAAAGAGAAGTGGTATCTCCCATTAAGTTAAATATACTTTCAAATATACATAATCTCCACCTCTTAATACTCATTTATATACTCTGCTTCATAAAAGAAAAACTTATTGTTGTGAATCTCTTGTGTTAGGTCATACTGGCCAACTCTCCCGGAATATCCGTGAGACTCCTGAAATCTGGGTCAGTCTCCCAGACTCCCGGGAGAGAGGGCAATTCTCCCGATTCCCAAGCGGCTGTGGAAAAGTAAATGGAGGGGGCGGGGCTTATTGGTCTCATAGGTGCGTCATTATGGCCCCGCCCCCTAATTTTATTGGCCGAAAAGGGTGGTGACAACTTTGGGGGTGGGGCTAATGGAGCGATTCTTTGAGCCCCGCCCCCACACACCCACCTGCCCCCCGGACCTCCCGGGACACAAAATGCCAATGTTGGCTACTATGTGTTAGGTGCATCTTGCTCTTGGCCAGTATTAGCAAGGAAATGCTTCTCATAAGGCACACAATTTGTCCATTCAGTAGAGCTCAAACTCCTGCTTGGTCCCGTATATCTATCTATACAGCTCATAAATAGTGATTTGCAGCAGGTTTGGTTTGTAAACGTATACCTAATTTCATATATACAGCTACATAAATATACCCTGCAATCCATTCTGCGTAGCTATTTCTAACCGAAAAAAGTCAACACCAGTTAGTACATCACTGAGGAAATTCTGTGTATTTTACAATGTAACCTGTTAACCTTTTATTAAACAGTCACATGAGGCAGCGAATAAAGATTAGGAAGATCCATAGCTTAAAGGGTAGAGGCTATAATAACAAGTTGTGCACGAAGAGAGAGAAGGTTAGTTATCCTAACAGCAATGTCTGGACCCTCAATCTCTGTTACATCCTGCAAACATATGACATCAGTGTAATTTATAGCCGCCGTACAAAGGGCTAAGCAGTAACTATGGTTCTAGTATTCCAATAAAAGTTCAAAAAACAAACAAAAAAAAAGATCTTCAAGGTCAGATTAAACCTAAATGTGCTGCAAAATATGTGGGTGAATTACAATGTTTATGCTGTAAGAAGCCTTTCTGCTTTACAATCTTCCTACAAGATAATTGCTTTAAAGTTTTACAGCACTTGGCTTTTATGAGTTGTTTTTTACTTGATCTGTAGAGTTGACTCACATGGCTGGAAGGGGAGGCTGAGATGCATTAAATAGTCTTAAATCATGAGCTGTTAGGAAGTTGCAGCAATCAAAGCTCATTTGGTTTTACTTAATCTATGTCACAGTGGCTACTGTTCATTTATTGAAGCTATCTACATGGCCTTCAGAATTTATTTTCTTTCCAAGAAATGGTTAAAAACTAGTGCATGCGCTGCAATTTAATTTATTTTTTAAGGTGAAAATGCATCAGAGTCAGACAGAGGTGTAACTAGGGGTAGGTAACTAGCAGGGCCAAGAAGAGTTGGAGTAGGGATATAATATTGGGAAAAAAAGATCAAGTGGAAGAGGATCCTAATTTAAAATTGTCAGTGCAATCTGGCTATTTTTTTTTTATTATTGAAAGCCCAGGAACAATGCTTTCGTGCCCAAGTGCTCTAAAAAAAAGTGTAAAAACAAGGGTGCAGTACATGTTCCTCCTCTAAAAAGGAAGGGCCCTAGTCCCCGACCCCCGGAACCAAAAGGTCCCTTAGGGGGCAAGGGTCTTCAGACCCCCTTCTCCAAGGCTAGACTGGCCCTTTTGCCTCTGGGATCTGCCGAAGCTTCACCCAAGTCATGACAACTGGCCCACCCCTGGAAGGATAGGTAATGATAGGGTTCAGGGGGGCCATAACCTAAAGGCCACACATCCTCCCCATGGTCTTTGGGGATACAGAGCCCATAAGGGTCTAGCTGCACCCCTACAATCTGTGAAAAGATAAAAATACAAATGTGACAGTGACATACATAAAATGTAATAATTAGAAAAAATAAAAAAGTGTTGAGTGGTTAAGGCTCCAGCCTCATGGCTGGGCTATTATAAAAATTTTCCTGCCCAGCCATAAGGCCAGGGCAAAAGGAAGACGAGTGCATAAAAATGATAGTGGTCTAACTTGCAAGTGCCAACAAAATCACGTGTTTAAGGTATAACACTAGTGGTTTATGGCACCCTGGGTTCGCCACTCTGGGGCCACATTAGTCTGGGCTTTCAGCGCAGCATTACCCGGCCCTTGACAACAGACCAAGCTTTCCCATATCTTGAAAGGGGGGCTCTGGTCCTTTCACTCAAACAGTTACTCACCTGATCAAAAGACTGTGAAGCGATGTGGCTAATAATGGACCAGACAATGTGAATGTACATTGTGCCACTTTTATAGTAGTTTTACAAATGTATTAGACACAGTTGTCATTGTCACAGGTTAAGGTGACAGCATGGTGAAACGGGCATAATATAGTTAAAATGGGGTGTTGCATGTTGATGTGATTTGGCTTGAGGGGGGGGTATCATTACAAAACTGAGTTCAGAGTGTAGATCTAAACAAGTTAACTTAATATTTAAATGCAATTAGTCTATTCATGTACACATAAAGGAAGTAGAAAAATTAGGGAGGGAAAGTTAAGAGAATAATGAAACAATGCACAGGTATAAAGTGATCTTTGTAGATATAAGCAAATCTCCTGTGGCTCAGTTTGCAAGACTATTTAGGAATAGTGAAATCAATTCTGGAATCTCTCAGAATACCGGGGTAGTGATAGCTCTTTGGTCACTCAGATTAGCTGGCTTGCCCATTGGCAGTCATATGTGTTAACTGATGATATCGAATAATCCATTTTGAATTTGGAATCAGCTAATAGCTGGAATCGTCAAACAAGGACTTTATTGTATAATATACACATGTAAGAAAATAAGCACAAATAACACTAAATATATTCCAGGGAGTTTACTGCACACTTAATGAATAACCTTACCTAAAATCACTGATTCCCTTGGAATGATGTCTCAGTCCTTTAGAGTGCTGTCCCAGTCACTAAACCAAACTGTTTTCTTTCCTCTACCAGCAATGCAGGGACCAAGTTCAATGTCCTCCTGCTATTGGCGGATACACAAAGTAAAAAGGACCCATGGAGACTTGGAGATCTGATCACCAGCACAATCTTAGATCAGTTCAACAGGAGTAATGACCCCTAGTCAGTGCTGTCTTGCAGAGATGGTACACCCAGAATGCAGTAAATAGAGTCAAAATCAGTTTCCACCCATGCCATAAATTCAATTGAATACTTGAAATATTTTGCCTATCCTAGCTGATGTTTGAGCAGGGTGGCCAATCTAGTAGAGGGGGAAAACTACACCTATGGAACCCATCTGGCAACATTTAAGAAGAGTATAATTGTAACATAAAACACAAATAGGGTAATGGAGTTTAACATAAGCTATTTAGCAGTGGCTGTTGCTTTCAACTGTGCCTAGCACACTGCTGTTGCCACAGAATCTTCTAGTTTTCATGAAGGAAACCTTGATCCAATGAGAAGTGCTTTTACTCTTATTTAAAATCTTTTTTCTCTCTATGAAAGGGCCATAAGGGATGAAGCCATTCGATGTCCCAATTCTTGGAACGAACTCCAACAGCCAGATCATATGTGAGGTACTGAATGGGACCAAAGACTTTAAGTCATGGCACGCCCGCCCCGGACATGTGTCATCAGACCATCCGCCATCAGGCACATCTGCCCACTTGTGTATACAGTATGGTTCAGACACTTGCAAGTATTTTGAAGACTGGAACTAGTTGCCAAAAGGGGATCAACTGTCACAGATTTCCCTAGAAGGTACCTTTGTGTATATTAAAAATTCTCTACATGGGTATTGAGAAAAAGTTGTTTGGACTCTCTGATTCTAAAAAGTAAAGCTTATTTACATAAATTACAAAAAAGACAAGAATAGTCAAAACTATGAAGTCTAGAGTCATCTCATAAGAGAGAAGTGTACACATAAAAAAGGTATTAGAGAGTTGTAAAGAGTGTTGTGTTCTACTGTTATTATTCCTGACTCTACAATAACACAAAGTGTCCTCCTTATAACAAAAATCTAGTGATAGTACAAGGTTCCCCATTGTACAGGGAGCAATGGCTTAATTACCTATAGTTCCTCATGCCCCAGTGAGAAGACCCTCTCATTTAGAGAATGATAATATTTTCCGTACACACTAGGGCAGTGATGGGCAAACTTTTTCAGGAGCGGGCCAAATAAAAAAGAAAAACTTTAGGCGGGCCAATATAATTTATTAAAAATCTCAAATATCGAAATATATAATAAAACATTTTATAAAACGAATGTGATGAATGAAGCTGTGACTGCATTTCTATAAGTTCCTCGTATCTATTTTTTTTATTTAAATATAAAAACAAATAATTATATTTTAATAATTTTATGCATATTTTAATGAAATCTTTTAAAATATTGGCGGGCCAGATAGAACCTCTAAGTGGGCCGGATCTGGCCCGCGGGCCGTAGTTTGCCAACCACTGCACTAGGGGTTAAAGACAGGTATCAGATATACAACTTATTTCCCCCTCTAAGACAGTTTCCCAGAGAACAAGAGGGTCCACAAACTGTCCCCTGGACTCATATTGACTTAAGGAATCTGATTAAGCATCTCCTTGACATAAATTTAGGCAAGAGTTAGAGACCATCATCACTTATAATTTGAACGTGGGCAATATTAACTAGCTCCTATGGGAAGTGTTTTCTGGGGAAGTTACAACAAGATTGTATGACAAGGGGAATGGCCTAATGTACCATAGATAAATGTTTAGTTAGCACCACTGACAAAATCTTTTGAATGCTATTACAAACATTTGCCTTAGGAAATTGATTGGTCTAATATCCATAATTATAAATAAATCAGCACAGTACTACTGGAAAATTACTTATAAAGGCTAAAACAGTCATTTGAACAACATTCAGGTATTATGTATGTTGTTTCCATACACTTTTCCATACTTTACTTACTTTGGATGACATACAAATCAAAATGTCCCTATTATTGCTCAACTTATATATGCATTATTGTTATCTCCTGCTTATTCTAGCATTAAATCCACTGCACACCTCAAAACATTTTTCTCTACCTATGGTGCTGCTGCCATATCGTACTCACATGCATCACAAGGTAGCACATGTGAGCAAAGGAGGTCAATCTAAATGCTACATTTTATTATAAGGCCATGTATATAGGAAATAATGATTTAGCGCAAGGAATAAGCACTTACCAGGAATACTATACTATAATTTTGCAGAACAAATCTGAGTTATGGTTACTATAGACTGACCAGGAAGCTGCTAGTCAGGATATATATTTCCTGCAATTAGACATGTTAATTCTCTTCCTAAAGGTATGAATATGGATATGAGAGAAATGTATGAAACTAATATGTGTTTTGCTATATAATTATCCAATCATGTAGTCAGTAGGACTATCAAGGCAATTTTATTATTAACCAGATTGCTAGAACATTTTAGCAATGAAACCATGGAGTATATTTAGCTAACTGCGGGTTTGAAAAAGTGGAGATGTTGCCTAAAGCAACCAATCAGATTCTAGCTATAATTTTATAGAATGTGCTAAATAAATGATAACTAGAATCTGGTTGTTATAGGCAACATCTCCACTTTTTCAAACCCGCAGTTTAGTAAATATACTCCATGGTTTCATAGCTAAAATTTTCTAGCAATCTGGTTAATAATAAAATTGCCTTGATAACCCTACTGACTGCATGCATGAGTGTATTAAAGACTGCTGTGAAAATATCTGCCATTAGATATTCTTCAATGAAGTAAAAAAGTTTAATGATGATCAGAAACCATTATTTTACAAATATATTATACCTATAGCAACTTAAATATATCATCTTGAAATATACTGTTTTCATAATAACTATTTAATATTATACATGGTAAAAAGTGTACAATGGTTCATACATTTTATCTCTAAAAATTGTGTTTTCATAAAAACTGAGTAATGAGCTATTATTTTATCTCTATGTGTTTATTTTTTCATTTTTGCCAGGAAAGTTATATGAAGTATGAAGACTTGAGGAAGCGGAAGGACCACAAGGCCCATATTATAGTGTAGAAGAAAAAGTAAGACTCCATGAGATAAAATAGGCACTACACTCTCTGGGGGACATTAAAGCAAAAACTGCTGCACATAACTTGCGACATACTTATAACATAAAGAGGCACCTCATCGTTTCCGTCACTTAGTGGAGAGGCTGTTGGGGAGATTCAATTAGCGGGCGCTGGATTTTTACAAGAAATCTCTGTTGATTTTTTGCCGCACCCCATAGAGGTGCAAGGAAAAATGATCAGAGAATTTGCCATAGTAACAGTAAAAATGTGCAGCTGATTGAATCTCCCCCTTAGTGTAATATTTTTACAATCTTTTTTGAGTCCCCAAAAAAGGCATACAAACATTATCAATATAGACCTGATGTAGAACAGGCACAAGATGCCTTTAAACAAAAAAAGTAATAAGCAATAAGTGGCATGATCTGTTATATTGAGGCAGAAGAAAGTTGGAACTGGATGTGACAGGGGGATTTATGTACAGTATATGTCCTCTGTAGTTTCTGCTGGGGTTTTTAAGACTAAATATTGGAATACATGGTTTTGTCTCTTTTTATAAACAGGTAACAAAAAAGGTTTTGATCACTATGGGCCTCATTTAGAGTCGGACGCAATTTACACTGAAATTCTAAGTGTAAATTGCATCCCGTAATTTACACAGTATTTAGAGTGGCACGGATCTTTGGAGAATAATGTGCAAATTGCTCAATCACGCCTCTTTATCTGCCTTATGGGTTGGCATGCAGGTGTGTCATGCAAAGCGCCCTGTAAAGCAGATAGTAAAATAAAAAAAAATTGTAAGGAAAAAAAAAAATTATTTTTCCCCCAAAACGGCACAAGGGTTGGTTATGCTGTTTGGGAGGTGGTGTGCACCTTTTTTTTTTATAATTATTTTTTACTTTGTTTTTAAATACATCAAGGTCTCTTGCACCAGCTGAAAACACCCACAAAAGATACATCTCCTAGAGACCTATTTGCAGTTGCTTTCAGCTCACAATAGCATGTAAAGAGCGTGAACATGCCTTTAAATTGCTAGGGTCACCATTCACCAACAGCCTCCCCTGTAACACCTCTCTAAGCGCAGAGAGGTACAACGGGGAGATCTGTCTCAGAATGCAAACTGAGACGTATCTTTGGTGCAAAAGTGCTTTTTGCACTGAACAAAAGAAATTGCGTCCAACTCTAAATCAGGCCTTGTATGTGATTACAGAAAAACAAGAGTGCCAAGCATAGTGCAGTATATAGTAATAAAATATAACTGTAATGTGATAGAAGAATATATGATAACAAAGAATATAATGAAATCAGTTTATCTGGCTGATATGCAGGGTTCAAACAGTAAAATCCTCCTCAACCTTTTTTAAATACATCAATTGAACCTTCAAAATATAAACATATGCAAACACCTCTGATGCAATCTCATTATATAGTGTATCATAATAACTTATATTAATGTATCCGTCAATACATACTGGTGTGGTATACGTTTTACAATCAAATAATCCTGTGATGTTATTTAGAAGCTTGAGGTATGTAATTGCCAAATATTTAGCTAAGAGTTAAGAATAGTTGGATGAAAATTCAAATTCTGTGAGCCTGTTTTATATTACCAGGTTAATACCACAACTTAATGCTCAGCACCCTCATTTTGAACACACTACCCATACAGCATATGGTACAACAGGTCAGGATTAAGTCATAACATCACAGTGCAGCATATGATTTTAGGACAATATACATCATCTTCATCATTATCAACAACATTTATTTATATAGTGCCAGCAAATACCGTAGCGCTTTACACTTGGGGACAAACACAGTAATAAACAAACTGGGTAAAACAGACAAAGAGGTGAGAAGGCCAAGCTTACAATCTATTGGATATACAATCAGGGGCAGTCCTAGATTTTTTCTAGGGGGTGATTTAGCATAGTCACGTCCCCCTTCAGTCTGATTGTCTAGTTATGGTTGGCCCTGTCCCCTGGTCGCTATTGCCTCCACCCCCTTTGATCGGTCTCTTGACATTTTAAATGTTATGCTTCTGCTGCTGGGAGGGGCAATTGCCCTGATCTCCCCCCCTGGACCTGCCACTGTATACAATGTCCTGTGCTAAGTGATAGTAACACATGTTAAGTGTTTGCACATGACATGAGTGCTGGAGAAGGTTTTACTCCTTGCACTATGTGCATCATTTTATTTTTTCATATTACATAACCCCCTCCAACTTTATCTAGGTATCACACTTCATCTCATCCCTCCCACAAATTCTTTACTTTAAGTATGTTCTAAAATGCATTAATGTCTACCAAATTATTGTTTTAGTTTTCATCCTTAGTTACATTTCTAACTTGTTTTTACACGAATATGTGTATTTGTTTTGTAACATGCAGTGAAATCCCAGCTCTTACAGGTGCAATTAATTAAGGCTTTTCTGATCTTATCCAAAATCACAGCATAATTAAAATGTACTGCAAGAGAAGATTGCCTTGTTCTATATAAATTATAATTTACATGCCAGGTAGATTTTCCTTTAACACAATACTCAAAGTGGCTAGGACTGTCCACTTGTCTAGTGGGTGAGAATTGGGAAAAAAGAAAGAAAGGATGTAGTGGCAGTTTTATGTTAATGGGATATAATCGACTAATGTGGAACAATGTACACATTATTACTCTGAAATTAACAGTGAATTTTAGCCGACTCTAAGGAGTTCCCTAACCATATAAGAATACAGGGCCACATACCAAGTGCTTTTATACAGGGCACAGAATTCTGAGGTAATCATCATCATATCTCATAGTAGGGGCGTGTTATTCATGACAATAATTATTATTGACAGAGAAATCAAACACTTGCATATCATTATTGCTCTAAATGTAAATCATTTTTTGGTACATTTGTCATTTATGAGAGGAAGGAAAGCTGTCCCACAGCTGTGTTATGTGACAAGATATTGTATGGTGACCATATACTTACACATGGGTGGAGGGGCTTAGTTGGGACCAAGTGCAAGGGTCTGCTTGGTGTATTGTGGGCATTGTAATCTCTTGCGGAGGTAATTTAGAAAGAGGGGGAAAGGATTAAAGAAGATAAGCAGGATACGTTATTCAAACACAATGGGGCTGATTTAGATATGGACGAAAGTGCATATGTTGTGTCATAATTTTGCAACTCGCATAAAATCTGTCCAACTTATTTTCACATAACATCTTTTCAGATGCATATATCTCACACTTGTGGTCTGTGCAACTTTTAGAGCCAGATCAGGGGACTTCATGTGCAAAAGGATGACAATAAAGTCATGGAGACGATTTCTAGCTATGCCATTTCTGCTGCGTCAGTAGTTTGGTTTCCATGTAACATTTGAAAAAGTTATTTACGATTTATACAAGACAGGTGCAAGTTTGCACCTTACAACTTGCGTAAACACAGCACACTTCTATGCGCTATATTAGGTTGCACATATCGTAAGTTGTGTCTTACTCAAAATACAGACATGTAAATGTAAAAATGCAGACAAATATTTGCATATACTGTATGTTAAAGGGAATATTTTATGTCCTGCTCTAAATCACCCCAATGTTTAAAAACGGGAAGTATATAATTTTCACTCTTAGGCGTTACACAGTAACTAGTTTAGCTCCTGAAGTAACTTATTATTATTCTCCTCCATATATCACTTAACATATATGGAAAGATTCACCAAGCATGTACATTGTATAGTATAAGGCTTGCAAAAAAATTATATCTCTTTTATTTGTTTAGTTAAAAAACTCTCTAAATAGATTTATCTAAATGTTGTTAACCTGACACTCAATAATATCAATATCAACAATAATATCAACTGCACATTGAAATGGTACACACCTGAAATTAATTATGTGTGACTAATTTTGTACAGACTCATTATTCTAAGTAATTTGTCTGGTGACAACACCTCAAGTCTTTTTTGGAAGCCAGATATGGAAATCTCCTTCTCCTAAAGGAGAATTACTGCACTGTCACAAACAGGAGAGATTGTGAAACTGATGGTAATTCCTTTCATAACCCACTTATTTAATTTTATGATAAAATATTGCATTTTACGCTTATGATTACTAGAGGTGCAAGTAAAAGGGTTTGGGTAAGAATAGAGATACATTAATAAATTTGCATGTTATAGTATGGACTGTAGATCATCAGGAAATAAGAACAAATGAACACACTTGGGGGGTGATTTAGCATAGTCACGTCCCCCTTCAGTCTGATTGTCTAGTTATGGTTGGCCCTGTCCCCTGGTCGCTATTGCCTCCACCCCCTTTGATCGGTTTGAAAGGCTATTACTTTTGCTTCTAGGTTTTAAAATATGATATAGTCTTTAAAAGACAATGGGCCTGATTGATTAAGAAGAGTAAAGCAAAAAAGGAGTAAGTTTTAGCCTGGATAAACCATGTTATAATGCAAGGGGTGAAAATTAGTTTATTATTTTGCACATAAATACTTGATTTATTTTATGTAATAGTTTATTTTTACACTAAAATTTGAAATTGATATAGGACATGCCCTAACCCAACTATAAATCTGTTCCCACATTTTAATTGTACCTCTCCCTCCAATGCAACATGGTTTTGCCAAGGTGCAAAATTACTAATTTTTTTTCACTTTGCTCTCCTTAATGACACAGGCCCATTGAGTGGCAAGTTTAGTAGATATAGCTATCTTTGACAAAATGAGTTTGATAACAATTTAGCCAGCCTGTCCCTCGTTTCTCACATAATGCAGATTATAGCAAGTACTTTTTATAGCCCTTGCTTTTGTTCCAAAGCTGAACAGAGTACAACTGCAGTGTTTAATTACATGTGGATAAGGGGACATTGTAGCTCATTGTAAATATGTATATTGGTTATTGTATATTGTTGATGTGGCAGTGAGATTGTTAATCATTGTCCTTAAAGTGAATCCAGGGGGGTTATGAGTAGGGATCTGGTTGCAAGATACTGGTGAGGGGGATGACTAATTAGTATCCATTGTTCTCACAAGACTACTCCAGACGTTTGGTCTACAATCTGGCAGGGGAGGTTCTGTGGAAGTACAGCTGATCTTCACTTGCCTCTCCAAACTCCCTAGCCCAGGACTCACCAATTTTTAACAAGGAAAGGCCCAGGGGTTTGCCCATGTAGAGGAAAGCACTGTGTAAATTTGACCCTAGATATAAAGAGCCACTCCAGGTGGGGAAGTGATATTCATTCTGAGATCTGATTTATGGAAGGTACAGTGTAGCTGGTTTCGAGTTTTCATTCTCTACCAATGGACTACAGCTGCAGCTAAGAGAATAACTCTATGAGTCTCTTCACACTATCCTAATGTAATTGACTGCTTAATCAGTGAAGTCATTTAATGCTACTTAAAGCACAATTCCACATTTTTTGTAGAAAAGTTTTAAAAGAAACGCCCACTACCCCTGTTTCTACTTACTAGAACTCTTCAAAGTGAGACTTATTTGGAGCAGACTTGAACAGATTGCAACCATCTGCCCCCAGCATCTTGATGGTATGGGGCACTGATGTTCAAAGTTCCAGTCCCAACCGTTATTGCACAATGGGCATTGTGTTCATGGTAGCAAATTTTTAGTTAATGAGTAGCAAGAGGATTGGATGCTACTTTACAAGGTGGAATAATCCTTTAAAACACAAGGGCAGGTATAAATAGATCATGCATGTCTGCAATTCAGGAGAGGTATGGGCAGGAAAAAAAAAAGATTGCATCTTTTAATGCAACGTGCTAGTTGGTGCCAAATATTCCATAATGAGAGTATTAGAAATAGCTACACTTCTGGAGTTTTCATACATGATCTTTTTATGGATGTTTTGAGTATGGACCACCACCAAAATAAACAACTCTGCATTATTTACCTTATCACAGATATGACAGCAGATGACACAAACAAGTTCTGCTTCCATTAGCAAAACAGAAGTTGTACCCACAGCAGGCAAAGGAATACAATCTACGGGCACTGAGGGATTGGAAAAATATTGACTCATAGGATCATTTATGATTTAAGCTGTTTCACACTGACAATGGTATCAGGCTATGAAGAAAACCACAGATCCATTATGCTGGGTGTCAGCAAAACAGTCTGGTAGTGGCAGTGGTATCGCGTGGAATTTGTTTTCATACCACATGAAGGAACACTTTATATGAGTAGAGAAATGTCTGAACTCAACAGAATATCTGAATATTACTGGTGCATTCGTTCATGATAGCAGTGTACTTATAGGCAAATAAGCTTTTACACAATGAAATGCTCCTTGCTCCAATACTAGGAAAGACTTATAAAGATTCCTAGAAAAGATAGTAAATTATCAAATATCAATCAAATAAAACATCTGTGGAAAGAGATTGAAGCAATTTAGAGTAGAGCTCCACCACCAGCAAATTTGAAACAACTATGGTACGCACTTCAGTTGGGTTGGGCCAGCATACCAGTACTAAATGATAATCTAATATATGTAAAATAATATAACATTTTAAAACAAGGTTTGAATAATCCAAAAAAATGTTAAAAAACAAAACAAAACACAAAACACAAAATATTAGCCCTCTAGCATCCTTCCTTGATGTTTGTGGTTAGTTCTAGAATACAGCTTTAAGGAAAGAAACACAATGTTATTCCACTTGTGGGATCTAATATTTTTTTTAGAATGGCTTTAAAACAAAATATTTTTCTTGTAATATGTACTTGCAGTTAGTAGAAAAATGCGCCTGTTGCACGTAAGCAACATATCGTATTGGTGCAATCGCAATTTCCACTTCTTTGGCACAATGGTTGTAAAACTTAAAAGTAATAAATGCAAATGCACAAATATTATATAGTTACAACACAAATTAGATAAGTGCAATCAGCTGTAGAGAGCAATCCACAAGCAGCCAATCAGAAAAATAGCTTGGGGCAGCACGGTTGCTTAGTGGTTATCGCTTCTGCTTCACAGCACTGGGATCATAAGTTTGATTCTCGATCATGGCCTTATCTGTGTGGAGTTTGTATGTTCTCCTCATGTTGGTGTGAGTTTCCTCCGGGTTCTCCGGTTTCCTCCAACACTCCAGAAACATACTAGGTTAATTTGTTGCTATCAAAATTGACCCTAGTCTTTGTGTGTGTTAGGGAAAGCTCCCTGTAAGCTCTAATAGGCCAGGGACTGATGTGAGTGAGTTCTCTGTACAGTGCTGTGAAATTAGTGGTGCTATGTATAGCTGATGATGATGATGATAACTGATGCTGCTGATCGTCATCATCATCAGTGCATATTTTGCACAGTGGTCAAGCACCTGCAAGAGATAATCTCTTGTCTGTTGTATATGTGTCTGCTTACATGTCTAGCACAGTCACATTTACAATAACATGCTCTTACTATACCCAGCTTATGCTTGCATTCCACTTCCTCCCCCTCTAATTTCGCTTCTCTAATCTTAAATGTAGAATGCAACCAAATTGGCATACGGACGTAAGCGCAAGAACTTTTCATGCGTGGTACAAAAATGTGTATGTTACACAAAAAATAGGTCAAGCTGTACATGAAACCCAAAGAGGGCTTCCAACTCTAAATATGGGCGCAAATTGTGCTCATGTGCAATACTCTAAATGTGCACCAAGATACATCCTCACTTACGTGAATCTCTAAATCAGTCCCTTTATATACATATGTAACAATTGTATACATTTTCAGATCAGAACAATGTTGCAGATCCTTACATTGGTTACTGATAAACTAATATCTTATGTACTTGCATATCTGCATATAACTGGACCCTAAAAAGGTTGACAAATTAAATGTCAATTAAATATCAATACATATTAAAAGCTAATGATAGAGATATAGATGTTCTCATTTTGGTATTGAGTGTACACAACCATATCACTAGACTATGATATTGATGAGTGCACCATTGCTAGACACAGTAGGCGATAATTATCATGGCAGAACGTTTGCTTTGAGCAGAGATTTTGACAGATGTCGGCAAAAATCTGATCTATCTGGATTCCCTTGTATCTAGCTGGACTCAGGAGTTCTGAATGAAAGTATTTTGAAAGCAGACATGTCTGAAGCTTTATAGAAAAAATGTCTACAACTGGGTAATCCCATGCTACCAGCTACATGGCAATATAAATACTCTATGTAGACACAAACAGAAACACAATTGTTGTCTTTGACACTTTGTACTTTGACAATAGATTCCATAAAACCGAATGCACTTAAATTCATTGGGTCTGATTAATTAAGGAAAATAAATAAAAAAAATGAGTAACTTTGAAACTTGGCAAAACCGTGTTGCAATGCAAGGGGTGCAAATGAGTTATTTTGCACATAAGGAAAATACTGGCTGTTTTTTAATGTAGGACGCAAATACTTTATAGCTATATTTTTACACTGATATTAAAAGTTGATCTAGGACATGCTCTACCCCAATTATAAATCTGTCCTCTAATTTTAAATGTACCTCCCCCTCCAATACAACATGGTTTTGCCAAGGGTCAAAGTTACTTATTTTTTTCTTAATGAATCAGGCTCATTATGTTCATGCATATTAAACTCTATTCACTTACCATCAGAGGTTAACTCTCATTGGCTGCCCTCCTCTGGCCAATAGGATCCAGGGGGAGGATTTTGTAAGATTCCATATAAACCCCACATGCTGCATGTTCTGCATTTCTCCTCGGATCAGCTTCAGTGGGACCTGTATCACCGAAAAGCTCAGTATTTCTTGCAATAATCAATGTTATATTTATGCTTCTTTAGTCTATTCCCTTTTACTGTGTTTCCTTATCTCTGTCTTCTGCTTTCTCTGTCCACTTATTTCACCTTTCCTTTTTGCCCATAGCCAAATACAAGCCTCCTCTCACCATCTACCCAGTCCCACCTTTCTTCCTCTATTATGCCTCATCCAAAAAGGGCGTCTGTGCACCTGGCCAAATTACAAGATGGCACACCCCCTCCTGTTGAGCCATCTTCTTAACGCCCAGCAGCGTTTTCTGACATCCCGCAACAGCGTGCCCAGCGCCAGCTGTCAGGGTGCACCCCCTCCCCCTTCACCTGCTGGCAACATATCTAGGCCCTCAGTCCAGGACAGCTCTGGTCACCATGCCTGAGCACATGGGTAAACTGCACGCTCCAGAGCAAGCTGCTTCACAGCTTAGCTCCGGAGCAGTGGCAGGGACCAAAGCTGGCTTTTGGTAGTGGTGAGAGAAAGTGCATCCCTTAGCCCTGCCAGAGCCGGCTATTTCCCAACCAATGTTGCCTCAAACACCCCCCCTCCCCTTGTCCCCAATACAGGGCCACACTCCCCCCCCAGGTCCAGTCCCAGTCCCCCCAATAAACACTTCACCCAGCCCCTTACTTTCCCCAGGTACACAAACCCTCAAGAGTTTTGTACCCCATAACCTCCCTGCTCACCCAACCGACCCCCAAACAAGGGAGGCAGCAGATTTTCGCCACCAGCTGGGACCATTTACCCCATCTCAGAGGCGCAAGGTATATGACCGTCCAGGCAGGGATGTTAGCTCCCCATGCATGTTTTCGCAGAATTCTGGGGTGCCAATGTACGCAGGACCCCCAATCAGCCACCATCCCAAGGTTCAGGGATCCCCTCACTGATGTCACCCAGGCCCACCACATGTTTGGGGCCAGGGACAACATTTTACTCCCTTGCGGGATCACAATGGCGGGCTACCGCGGTGCAGCTTGGGGATTGAGCCAAATTCCAGTCCCTCAAACTCAGCAATTTACCTGGCCAGACCATAGACACACCGCCCTCCTCCCCTCCACCCATGTTTTAATTCGAGGCTTCATGACCCGCCCTCGAAAGTCACGCGCTAACCCAAGACACATTCCCATGGAGTCGATTGCATGTGTTATTTACAATGCTAATTATTTTGTTTTTGCAGCCCCGCAAATCCGACAGGAGGATATCCAGTTCGGCGGCCACAAAAGGACTAATGGAGGTCGGCGAAGTCCGCCCCTCCACTGGTGGCACTTCGGGAGTCTACCATCGGCCATGACCTCATCGAGGTTGTCAGCGTTACAGGTGAGCATGACTTACATAATGTACCTGTCATACATAACATTAGCCCAGCGATTAGCAGCACTAGTGAGGATTCATCAGATCTGGATCAGGGTCCATACATTTAATTTAACTGCTGCCCTCACATTTTTCAGGCAGTAGGGATGTGCGTTCAACTCCACTTGCAGCAGCCCTGGCATCCTCATAGTGCATGGACATAGGGAAATATCCTTACACAGCGCTTACGTGGGGTACTAGACCCAGCACCAGGGACAAAATTAAGGCCTTTATGTGGACATGTTCGCCATTACTGACATGCCAAAAGATGAGCGGCCATACAAATATTCCACTAGAGTTTAAGGGCGTATAGATATCGATGGTGCTTATACGTCTCAGTGGCCTCCCATCATTGGGGTCAGGTTTAGGTGATTTCCAGCACTGGCGAGGCTTGATACCCCTATCCCCAGCAAAAGCAGGTGCTTTGCGTTCAACATGGCCATGTCCACCAGGGGTGCCTGGTGAAAATATAGAGACAATTGTGCCACTTGCCGCAGCCCCCACCCAGCCAAAGAATGCCCTAGGGCTGCCGTAGAGTCGGGTAGAGGTAGAGATACTTCAGGGGCTCCTCTCCACTAAGGTTCCCACCTCAATCAATACCCTTGAATAATGGCTTCAGTTGTTTCCTCACATGTCCAGGGCTCAGTTCATCGGGAAAGGTTTCAGCGTCTGTTTCCACCTCCCCATTAAGGGCGCTATAAGCTCCACCATCCCATGCATTTTCCGCTCCACTTTCGGTTTTACCGCCATATTGGCGGGCAAGGTTGACAAGAAGATTCGTTTGGGGCGCATGCTTGGTCCGTTCCCTTCTTTGCCCCTTTTCAACCGGGGATACCAACAGTGGTAACCATGGTCAGCATCATGCCCAAAAAGGAGGCGGGCAAATACTACCTAACTCAACACTTGTCGTACCCAGCTGGTAAATCAGCTAAAGATGTGATAGACTCCTCTTATAGGTTAGTTTGTTACCAGTCATTCGAGATTTCCCTGGGTTTGGTTAGAAATTTTGGCCATAGGGCCCTTATGGCAAAATTGGACATCAAATCCACCTTTCATTTGCTTCCCCTACACCGGACTTTTTCCGATATATGAGTTTCCGTCTGCAAGACGGTTTCTACATTGATGCTGCCTTCCTATGGGTTGTTTGATTTCCTTTGGTTACTTTGAAATTTTTAGCTCCTTCCTGCACTGTAGTGTCCAGGCAGGAACGGACCACCATGGTATGGTGCACTACCTGGACAACTTTCTGAAAGTGGGCACTGCTATCTTGCCCCAATGTGCTGACTCATTGTATGCGGTGCAAGTCCTGTTCTCAGTTCTCGGAGCTCCCATAGCACACGAAAAGACAGAGGCTTATTTTCCTAGACATATAGCCACTTGAGTGGGCTGCTTCCGGCTCCCCTTTGGCAAATTCAAATAATGACAGATTTGATTTTGAGTGTGCAGGGTTCCAGTTCCATGCCCCTGCATCGAGTACAATCTTTATTGGGGTCTTTAAATTTTGTGTGTCAAATCATACTCATGGGTCGAGATTTTTACCAGGTGCTTCAACAGGCCACTGCGGGCTTTACTGCTGTTGTACCTTTATCTGCGGGTATTAAAGCTGATCTACAGATTTAGTTACACTTCCTGAAAACTTTCAATGTGGTGCGTATCTGGCTTAGGCCCCCAGTTCCAACATGCAGCTTCACTTATGTATATACGGATACCTTGGCATCCCAAGGTTTCATCCCAAGGTTTCAAAGCCTACCTGGGCGGGCAACTGGTGTGCTGCTTATTGGCTGGATTCCTGGCACAGATGGGGTTTAGTGTCGAGCTTGCTGGGCTTGGAGCTGTGTCCCATTGTAGTAGCAGTCGATCTGCAGGTTTCGTGTTTGCGCAGCCGCCACATAGTTTTTTGGCACGATAACTTCAGAGTGGGTCACGCAATCAACAAGCAGATCGCTTCATCCACCCACAAAATTACCCTCTTGAGATATCTGGTACTGCTTAGAATTTAACATTAACTTCAAAGCACACCACAGATAGCAGAATAGCTGACTCAATCTTGGGATTTCAGTGGCATCGCTTTCTGGCCCAGTTAACCTTGCCGGTACCCCTTGTCCTTCTCATGTTTGGCAGGTCATGAAGCCAGCATAGCGTAACTCGTCGAAAAGTCGTTGGCCATACCAGGCGCTCCTATAGTGCAACATGCTACCAGTGGGCCAGCTTCTTGGAGACTCTGAGTAAACTAAATTACGATAAGAATAGTGATATGCTGGTTTTTATCTGGTCACTATAATAAGTGTGATCCTCCAAAAAGACCATGGGCTAGATTTACTAACAGGCGTGATGCATAGCGCCTTGAAGCCGCCATGCATCGCGTCGGTTTTCCGGCGGGTTTGCATTGCAAACAGCCGGATTTACTAATGGGCGCATTTCAGCTTCAATTTGAAGCCGCCGGCGATGTCACGGCGGGATGTAATGCTCAAAGCCGCCGGCGGCTTTGAATAGAACATGGCGCTTTTGCTTTAAATGACGGCGCTTTCGTGTAAAGGCGTTTTTTCAAAAAATTACACCTGTCTCCTGGCCTGTTACTATTGGCTATTTTCAAACTCAGGAGATTTGACATCACAAGCCCTATATAAACCACTGGCCTGACACTTTTTTCTCTGATAGGGTTTTGAGGAGTTTTGAGAGAGGAGTTAGTTGGTTTGTGCTTTGTGAGAGTTGGTGAGAGTTGGACTTTGGTGGATTGGTGGAGCGATATCTGATTGAAGTGTGAGTAGTCCTGTGGTATTTTTCTGTTTTGTACATTTATTTTCTCTTTTATTTTCTGTCTTGTATTTTTTGTATTTGACTTGTCCTTTGTCTGTGTTACTTGTGTGTGCCTGTCTGGAGAGTGTGTCTGCATTTAGTTTATGTAGCAATTCCACAGGTTTCCAGACCTGACAAAAAGCTTTCTGATATTCAAAGCTTTGAGAGGCTGGGTGCATGACAGACTGATTAGGAAAAATGTTAGGAGGCCTCAAAAATTATGGATGGTTCGGCACTGCCTTGTGTTCTGAGCATCCAGACACAGTATGGCCCATAATTGGTCCACCTTTTTCCACCCCGTTGGCATACACTGGCTGAGTAAGAGGGCTCCATGTTGGCCGGCTCTGATGCCCTGGTTGGTAGTTCACCTAGGGGGCAATGACTTGGGGAAGGGAAAGTCCATAGACCTAATTATAGATATCCAAGTGTACCTTCGTAGATTGATATCACAATGACTGGCCATGATCTGAGGTTGGTCTAATGTGATCACACACCTTAGCTAGTGGGGCAATATTACCTTCATTATTATGAGAAAATGCTTTTGTGGTCGATCACCTGTTACTCATGGTGCACCAAATTAATTTATATAGGAGTGATGGAGTTCACGATAAATATGGATATTTATCGAACAGGTTTATTGGAGGGTTGGGGGTTAGCTGAGGTCTGTGGTGGTGGGCTGTTAGTAGTTTAAAGGACCACAGTGTTGGCAAGAAAGCACTGTGATCAGCGATTAATACATACGGTGCTATCGCTGATTGGCCACAGGTCATTGTCCCCTTCGAGGTAATGGTGGCTTGTTACCTTTGGGTGGGGGATCCCTTGACCCAGCTTTGTGGTGGCTTAGCAATGTGAGTCTAGAGGAGATGTGGTCACCCTGATACTAGATTTCTCCACCACCAACGTATTTAATAAACTGTAACCATTTGTGTTGTGTCTTTATTATATTTACAGTAATTAAGTTTAACATGTCAGAGGGGTGCTGTGCAGAGAAAAGAAGCATCAACAATATTCAGTTTAATCCTTACTATTGCAAATCGGTAGCATTCTTTGCTAAATTTACTGTATTGTAAACTTTAAGATAATCTTATAGGTACATGATATAAGATTTCATGTCTAAGACAATAAAAGTGCCTTCTTACAGACTCTCCAAAACTACAGTGTGAGGTCATGTACTTACCTTACCTCATGGCAGGAACAAATTTCCCTGTATATATTATTACCTGAGTCAATTTCTGTTTAGCACACTGTGAACAATATATATGAAAGTGACCCAGCTGGGCTTGAGCATAAGTATTATAATGACAACACTGTGAGTACATCATCCTGTGCATGCTCTCTTGCTCATAAGTTGAACTTTAAAATTATGTTTTCTTAACCACTGCACCACTGACCACCCTCTGTCTATCTATGTAGCCGTGGTCTCTATTTAAAAAGATGCAGGTAAGCTGTGGTTGTAGTTGCATTCTCATGCAAGCTGCCATTGATGGAACTTGATAAGTGATAGCCCAGGGGTCCAGAAAACAAAATATTTAGTTCCTGCTGCTATGTTCAAAATGTGGTAGCAACCTCGTGCATAAGTATTCAGTGCTGTTTGTGTGCTATGAAACAGTGACTGGGGAAGGTTTTATATATATTGAGTGTAGCAAGTTAAAGGATTTGGGAAAATAAAGTGTGGGGTGCATAACATATAATTATACACAGATTAGCCAACAATATGAATTAGTTCTAGTCATATATCTAACTCTTAACATTAGACTCTATACCAATGTTCGTTAGACTATGCTGATATTGTTAGGTACTATTTGAAACATTCACTAATAAATAACATACTTCACTCCCTTGAATGTATCTTTCTGTGTTTGATTAAATGGTCCTTGCTTCCTATTCATTAAATAACTTGTAACATATGCACTTGCAAGTGAGGCGTGTGGGCCTCTCAAGTCTAATTATTCAGCTTAATATTCCTACATAGTCAACTTCCTCCGTAATTCTTACTCTCATGCTTAAATTCAGAAACCAGTGTGGGGTAACTGTTTCAGGCCTCCAGTTTGTCCTGTAATGTTTGTCCCTAGATACAATCATCTGTACCTATTCATCTGGGCAGGACTTCAGTCGATTTGCGTACTCTTGGTAGCAATGTATTTTATGTATTTTATAGTTACCACATATCTTAATCCTGTTTGATTGGGATGGTGTGTTATGCTCGTGGCGTTCCCTTGGTGATGCTGGTGTATGTGCGGCCTTGAACCCCTGAGGTCCACTTTTGTTGTCTCTGGTATCTGTTCTTGCAGCTGGGACTCCTGGATTCTCCTTCTCCTTTACTTACTCTGCTCTAGCAGTTCGAATCTGTTGCTCCCACCCTCACAGAACTTCCCTCGATGTTACCTCTGACTATGCCTCTCTTATTAGTCCTGTATTTTACTGACTAAAGTTTCCCTCTGTAACTCTATAACAGATGCTGTGCAACTCTTTACTATCTTCTTATTACATTTTGTTTGTTTCTAATTGAAATATATTTCCATTTTTGTTTTGTTTTTTTCTGTCCTCCTTTTCTAAATAATGTTACTTTTAATTCTGAGCAATTTCTCCCTCTCTCTTCACCTAGAATCCAGCATTTCCTATTTAGTTAATGCTTTGTGTTCTGTCAGATTTTGCATATTTCCCTTATACTTCCCTTCCAATCCTTTATTTAATTTAATATGCACTTTTGTCATCTCCTTTTAGTTGAAATAGCTCTTTATCTCTTACCTAATTAATCCCTACAGCTTGTCAGCTTGCTGATGGTTTACATTTCCTCAGCTTTAGTTTCTTCTATTTCCTCTTACCACTAAATCTGCTCTCAGTTATCCTTCCTCCTCTTTCGCAGCCTGTTTCTCTATTCTTTCTTCCCTTCTAGGGTCCCTTTTTAAATACGAATGTAGGTACGCTGTGCATATATGGCACTTGCCATACTTAAACAGACACAACATACTGCAGGATACGAATAATACATATGTGTAATATAAAATCCCAGCAGAACGCACAGAAAATAAAAAAGTATTCAGTTATTGCCACCTGTTAATAATATAGCTATTAATGAAAAAAACATTAAAAGATATATATATTTTTTTCTTCCATGTAATACGTTTATCAGGATGTTACTAATGTCTACTGTACATAAAAATACACTTCTTTTTACAATTGCTCTTGATTGAAAACACTTACACCTGCCCTGTATCAGGTGCAAGTGACTGAAAAACACATTCCTTAGAGATGCCCAAAGTTTGAATCGTGCACGGCTGCATGCGCTTGTTACTGTACATTGACTATGTGCATATTCCCATTCCCCTTCCCATTCCACCCATGAAAACATAGACTGTTGTGTGTCCTTTGCGTTCAAATATAAATTGGATGTACTTGCCTTCTCTGGCATGTATATTCTGTTTCTTTGAATGCGCAGTGCAATTTAATGCAAAATATGAAATAGATCCAGTGAGTGTAACCTGTCTGAAATAGTAAGATAGTACTACAGCTATTGGTGTTAGTGTCCATGGAAGATCCATCAGACCCAGCAGATCTTACAAATCATAAAATAAAACATAAAACAATTTTGGAAGTAGTAAATGTGTTTTAAAAAGTTGTAAATAATAAAATAACAGACCACCATCCTAACTTACTAATATTACTTCATTTATTGTGTTTTACACTAATGCATTTTGCATATTTGTCACATACACAAAAATGCAAAGAATCTTTTAATATCACAACGAGTTAAGGTCACCTCAAAATTTCATAAATTATGCCTGCTCCCCTATATTTATTCTGCCTCCTGTGGTCCTACACCCACTTATTTTACCTAAAGGATTTCTGTACACACAGGCATTTTTACCTTAAGGTAAACAGACTTTAGATTAGAAAAAAATAAAATAAAACAGTTTTCCTAAAATTGTAAACAAAATTATTTTATTTATCAAATGTGTATATCTTATTCCAGGTCCAAGGCAGATATTGGGGTTATTACGGTAATCGTGCGCGGAAAATCAGTTAATACGGTAAAATACTCGCTGGATTTCTGCTCGCAGCTCCCTGAGCCGCGAGCTGAAATCCAGCTATATTTTACCGTATTAACTATAATAGTAGAACTTTGGGACAATTGAATATGCCCCATAGTGACAGAAACTTTTTAAAGTTTCTATTAAAAATTAAATAGACCTCCTCCTGTTCATCAGTAACAAGTCAAATGCAAACTTCAGCTAATAGTAACTAAAATATCAGTTATTACGAGATCCATATCACCAAGCTATTAGTAATATTTTTCCAATGACTCTGTTTTGAACACAAAAATAGTCTTTCACGAAACCTCCAAATTTGTGGGACCAAACTACTTTTTTTAATTACACAGATTATTTTTTTTGTCCACTAAACACAATTCAAAGTGCACCGCCATTTTCTGCTCCATTGAACTGCCCCCATAAAATAACGATAGGCAGCTACACTTGAAAATGCATATGGTACAAATAATAAAATGTCAATTCAGCCTACTTTCACTTTAGAGCTAGCTTTTAAACTTTTTACATTTTTCTCCTACAATACTCCTTTGTTAGGCTCTCAATTGCAAAACAATGAATGTATGACCCAATATAGGGACTCTCATTGTTCAGAGTTAGGACCATTGAATCAGCAGGAGTGCCTTGGCAGGGCGGGTGGCTTATCATATATTTGCAGATGTGTGTAACTGAGACTTCTGCATTTTATGCACAAATAGAACAGAAGCAGCTGCTATGAACCTATAAATTGATTGAGCAACTTCCATTTCTGTGTTATTGTTTGACGTGTGCCTGAAGATAATTGTTCCCATATAAAGTGTGCAGGTATGAAAGGCACCCAACTGAAAGTATAGGAAGAGCCACCTCAAATATGTGGAAACCTCCTTTTGCATGGAGAAAAATAGTGGAGGTAACATATAAAGTGCAAAATAGCTAAGAAGCGGCACATAAGTTTTAGTCCCACCGTGCAATATCGATTTTCCCAAGTGTGTCTAGAATTCAGCCAAAGCACATGCATGGGTTTGTAAAGCAAGATGGGAGTGCTTGCAGAGGAGCAGGTGTTTGTTTGCATTGTGGGAAGGAGTTGGATATACAGAAGGTGTTTCTTGCTTAGCATGGAGTAGGCGCAGAGCAGTACAAAAACAAAATGTAATTATTGAAATGAGGTGAAATGATAGAGAGGAGTTTTTCTTTTTTGTGCCTAGGGGCACATGGTCATTTTCACTATGCTAATGGATTGAACTTTGCACTCAGAGCTAGAATTAGCAGTCCTTGGATCTTGTACTAAACTCCTATTTGGACCCACTTCATGTTGCATTTGAGAGCTGAAGCACATTTCTTGGCAAACTCCAAGCGATGTAATAAAAAGCTTCACACACACAAAAGTGACAAATGTACAGATTAATAGAAAAACAATTCTAAAATGATAGATTCTACTTTAATGTAAGGTTTCACTTTTGCACAGTCACTTTTCTAACTTGTCCAGCCCCCAACATACCTAGGCACACTTCAACTTTGCGGAAGCATCTCATGAAAAAAACCAGTGGGTGTGCGGGGGTAAAGGCAGACTTTTTAAAGGGGGGTTCTATGCCATGCCACCAGAGTAGGTATGAGCAACATGCAAGGGGTGTGACTATCATTTTAGGCAGTGCTAGACTGCTCACTAACCCCTTCCCACCCCTGTCTTTGTGCATTACTGTTCACAAGCAGATCAGTATGAACTGGTACATACTTCCCAACTGTCCCTACAAAGTCCTGACTGAACAGTCCCAAAATTGGGACTGTCCCATCAGATTCAGAATAGTTGTCATACCGTCTTGCTCTTTCCTACCTGTTCTTGCAGTTTCACTATCTGTTGCTGTTCGTGTCTCACACTAAGTTGCTGCTTGTCTGGATCCTGGAATATTGGGGCCTTGTTTGGAAAAAGGATAGGTACATGAAATATGGAAAGTGTCACGAACTAAGTAATTGGAAGGCCTTACCTGCTGGTATTAGCGCTGCTATGCAAGGAGGCGCGGAGTCTAACCACGCCCCAGGTCTTTACCAGGGAACCCCGCAAGGAGTTTTGGGCTTAGCTGCTGAGACGTGTCGGTCGCGGTTCTCCCAGGTAGCCACCAGCGAGGTAACGTGAACAAACGTAGTGAACAGTCCGAGGTCAAATCAACAAAGTACAGAAGGATGAGGCAGAAGAAACGTCAGGAAGCCGGGAGTCAGAACCAGGAAATCCAAACAGGAACCAGGGAGAATCCGAAGAGTAGTCAAACAGGCAAAGGTCAAATCCGGGGAATGCAGGTAGGAGAGATATGAAGTAACAGGGGAGCCTAGAGACAAGGTATGAGACTAGATACTCTGGCACCCTAGTGATGCCAGAGTCTAGTTTAAATAGAAGCGCCAGTCTTGCCATTGGTGGAGTGGAGGTCGGCGGTCAGCTGATCTGACCGCCAACAGGAACTGCTGCTAAGCGTCTCCGTTGCCTAGCAGTGGGACGCGATGTTCGGACACCTGTGGGGCCGGAAGTGACGTCCCGTTGCCTAGCAACGGGACAAGCGGGGATTGAGAAGGCGTCCATCCCGGCACCAGGTAAGAGTGCGGGACGGCGCCTGACAGAAAGCATAGTAATGAGTGAACACTCTAGGCCTCCTTTACCCTAAACAGCATCAAAATGAAATTAAAAGCACCCACATTTAATAATTAGACCTCCATCCCTGCAGGAAGCCAAAACATTAATAGCTTTCACATTTAGTAAATAGACCTGTATCCCACAAACCATCCCCAACATTAATTTAATAGTATTCACATTTAATAATTAGACCTACTGCATCCTAATAAGCCCAGGCATAAAATGAGTGATGTTCACATTTAACAAACAGCCCTCTTCTTCCCAAACTTTGTCACTCATTCAACTACTAGCCCCCAAACAAGCCCCCTTAGTATGTGTCTGGTACTTGCAATAAAAGCGTCCTCCATCCACACTTACTTTCTTCCATTCAGTGCTGTATCTTGCTGTCAGTGCTGTATCTGGTCTCCTGATGCCTGCACACCTGTGACAGGCAGTGGAGGTAAAAGGGGAGGAACTGATGGAGACAAAACATGAGCGCATGCAAGAAGGTGGCAGGTCCTGGAGGAGGGGCCAGCCACCAGAAAACATACTGTGCCTGTGTCTTTGATCATTCCATTCCCAGGGAGGGTGCTCCATGAAATGTACTCCATGAAATGTACATCTAGTTGCAGCGGCAAAAAAACAAATCTTTTTGCTGTCTCCATCCAGTGCACTTTGCAAATTACCTTAGCTGTGTACCCGTTCAGAAAACAGTGAACTTCCCCTTAAATACTCCAAAAATTTAAATCTTATTTATTCATGTAGTGGCATAAGTACATGTATTCATATGCCTAGCACAAACTTAAAAAAGAACACCTTGAAATTATCCAGCACTTTCCATCAGAAAATCATAAAATGTTTCCCCCCGTTCCACGATGACCCCTATCTTGGCCCAGAAATCCTTGTGCTCATTTTCCGATAAAAGCGGGTGCATATGCGTAAAAATATACGTGTGTCATCACAAAACTGCACTTGCAATGCATTTTTCACTTTTGTGAATAACCTTTACAGTATTCCTTGTTAAATGGTGTTTGGAGTCATTAGGGAGCAAGGAGCAACATAGAAATCATTGATGTTTCTTTGACTGGACTCATTGCATTCATAAGAGTGAGCAAATATCATTCAAAAGACTGGGATCACTCCAAATAATTATAGTTATCCTTTATTAATAAAGTTCATATTATGTAGCACTATACATTGAGGGGATAATGATTCAAAAAGATGCATACAGTCAAATGAGCTTACAATCTAAAAGGTGTGGGGGACAATTGATGCAAAAGTTATCGGAATAACAATTGTGGCTGGCGGTAGGAAACATATGTGTGGCTATTGTAAAGCAGAAACATTATCAACCATTAATACTAAAGCAGCAATTGGTTTCTTCTCCTTCCTTTCCTAATACATGTTACCTGTGTATCGCTACTAATGTTCTCCAGAAAATTACTTTTATTCACTGTATGTGCATTCCCAGAGCAAGCCCATTATGGACATTATGATTTACTCTAATTCGCTTGCCTTCTGTATTTTCTAACATTTTTTTATAACAATTTCTGCTATGTTTGTGTTCACTTCCATTGTTTCACTGGCGATGTCACCATTAAACAGTATTTAAAAAGAAAAGAAAAGCAGCGATTGGTGACTGGAGATTCTGTGCAGCTACTGGTGGTGTGATATGGTTGGAATGAGGACAGACAGTGGAAAGTGGAGACACGAAAGATAAAGCAGTTACCATAGAAATCTTAAGAGAAATCAGCTGAAGGCAACCATGACTGTTCTTCACCGTTTACATTAAGTGGACCTCCTTCCTCTTCTAGTAAGGCTTTGGTTTTTGTGCTATATAAGCACTCCTCTGCCTAGCATATTTGTTTGGCATCATGTTTATGCTGGACACAGAGCCAGAACATGTATCTCCCATGTTCACAGAAGTTGTGGCAGCAACTGTTGTCACCAAGAAGGCAGTGGAGATCACCAAAGGAGGAACAGAGTTGGCAATAGCAATACCAGTTGAACTCACCGGATCTTACAGGTAAACTGAGATGGTATTCCAGTAGAGCTTCTAAAAAAGCCCAGAAGGAGGTGATGTGGAGTGTCATCATACCATCTTCACATATTTTTAACTATTTTATATTTATGTGAAGATGATTACGTGGCAATTGGGAAACAGACTTGTTCTAAAGTGCAGCCAACTCTAACTACCATTCACATGCCACCAGAAATAAAATAAAATAAATAATAATTGAACAATAATATTATAAAAGTCAAATTATTAGAGGTGGTCAGTAAATACTTTTTGATAATGTAAAATGTACTATGTTTCAAGCTTTGTTTAATGATTACTGCAATTACATACAAAGATTTTCTTCTCACAAGATAAAGGTTTTCTACACATTTTTGTCAATACTATTAGTATTATATTTTATTCAGCTACATTAAAATTGTTCTTTGTAGTAAAACATGAAATGCAGACAATATTAAAAGACTCCTATAAAAGCACAAATATTAGGTGAGAATATGAAAAGAGCCAATTTATATTGCATTCTGGATCAATAAGGATTAAGAAGTTCCATTTCCATTTATGAACAGTAACACTTGCCAGTCTGAAAGCTCACATCAGGATCTCATACTGTTTCATTTTGTTTCTAAACAGAACAGTGTGTGTAATACATCAATCCATGTGCCTGGAAGATTTCTTTAAAAAAAATAATCTATTCAAGAAAAATTACAACAGAAACATTAATTCAAAAAGAATGATCAAACAACATAAAACCAATGTCAAAATATAAAATAAAAAACAACATTGTTGTTATATTGATTGTAGTCTATTTATATCAAGCATACTTTCATCAATACATTTTCTCTTACTGTACTACCAAACAGCAGGTAAAATTAAGACACCCCCTATGAATTTTGGGTAAAAATATGCAAATCCCTTATGGGTATAAATACTAAACTGCGGGTTTGAACGAGTGGAGATGTTGCCTATAGCAACCAAATATATTCTAGCTTTTTGACACATTCTACAAAATGACAGATAGAATCTGATTGGTTGCTATAGACAGAATCTCCACTTTTTCAAACCCGCAGTTAAGTAAATATACCCATTAGTCTTTTTATAGTCTTCATCAAAGGGTCTGGTTATGAAATATGTGGTGGTATCATTTTCATTTTAATGTCTAAAATTACTAAAGGTGAAAAATGTACCTGATCGAAATGGATCATATTCGAAAAGTCTCTCTACCGATAACCATATTGGGATGTGTGTGTTGTATTTCCACTAGTAACACGTGTACCCTCCAAATCTGTTTTTTAGGCCAGCCAGATGATTGTAGGTGCACAACAAGGCTATTAAATGTGCGAGCAATTTAGTCAAAAGACTGTTATTATTGTTACCTATGTGAGTAAGACTGGATATATAGTTGTAGATACACAACTAAAGTCACAATACTTCCTTGCTATACATTAAACATTGGCAGTTCACATAAATGATCATGTGTTGCTACTGCAATATCATCCATATAAGTCCATCTTCAAACTTTCAATATACTTTTTAAATTGATGAGTTCTGGTTATGACACCATAATATTTGTTGATATCTATATCTATGTACACCTCTGCAGTGCATACACAATGCTACAGCCCAACTTATCTACCTCTCCTGCCTGTCCTCTTTTGCCTCCCCTCTCTGTCAAGCTCTACACTGGCTCTGCCCTCTGCTTCAGAATCCACTTCAAACTCCTCACCCATACCTATAAAGCTCTCTCTAACTCCACTGCTTCATATCTCTCCAACCTCATCTCCACTCAAACTCCTTCTCCCCCACTGCAGTCTTCCAACGACCGTCACCTCACCTCCCATCTGGTTACCACCTCTCATTCCCTGGTTCAAGACTTCTCCCATGCTGCCCCTGTCACACTTCTGGTATTACATACGGAACCAAATAGCCAGGTAGTTCTGTAGTAAACAGGATTTATTTTGATATCTATAAATCTCAAGTATCCAACAAGTGAAATACACAGTCTCAAGACAGATAAAGGTCTGGTAGAAATATCAAGCAATTGTATTCCAAATACAAGAGGGAGCAAGGTTCTGTGGAAGCATCTAGTTCAGATACTAACACAATACTCAAGCAAAGGCTTCAAAACAGGAAGTGCCTTTTCTAGGCCCAAAAAGGAAATGAGATTCAAGATGGACTCTTCATGAGACAGTCCCGATGTCACATGCTGGTCCCATAAACAGGTACTGGCATTGTTACCTTCAGCATGAAGCGGTGTTCAAGGTTACTAACATCATTATCAAGGCATCATCGGTATTTGGTTCTGCGCATGTGCTACCTATTATCCTCACTTATGACCTCCTACCTGTTCCCATTGGTTCTAAGTATTTTGGAGCACTATTTAAACCTCCCATTTCCCTCTGTTCAAATGTCTGTTCTTTGAGTTACTTACTCTCTAAAGGATGTGGCTTCCTGTGTTCTGACACTCCTGTTTATGCCTTGCTTATCTGTCCTGTATCAGCTGGACTCCTCTCTGCTGTTACTGTTAACGAACTGTCTGTTGCACCTGTACTCATTACGGCTGCCCTGGAATCACCATCTATGAATTGGCTAGTTCAACTCCATTGCTGCTTCTCCATTTGAACTGGCGCTGCACCGGCAACTTACCTGTTGTTCTGAATCATCTTCATAGATCAGCTAAGTTCTACTCTTCGTTACTCCTGTATATAGAACTGCTGCTAACGAACTACCTGTTGCACCTGTAATTATTATGACTGCTCTGGAATCACCATCTACATATCAGCTAGCTCAACGTCATCACTTCTTCTATACTAGAACTACTGCTGTACCAGTAACTCACCCGTTGTTCTGAATCACCATTTACGGATCAGCTTGGTTCCATTTCTCCGTTACTTATATATATTGAACTGTTGCTGTACCAGTAACTAACCTGTTGCTTGAATCATCATTTGTGGATCAGCTAAGTTCTAATCTATGTCTGCCTCTGAACTGTTGCTGTGTCAATGATTCACCTGCTATGCTCTGAGTTATTACCTACTGATCAGCTAAGTTCTATTTCACCATCGTTCTTGTCTGAACCCCCGCTGTACCAGTGATTCACTTACTATATTTTGAGTTACCACTTTGGACCAGCTAGTTATATCTTTGTCTCTACTACCGTTGAACTGTTGCTGTATTAGTGATTCTCCACAGTCATCTGAGTTACAAATTCCTCCATTACTGTTTATATTGAACTGTTGCTGCATCAATGTTTCTTTGCTATTGCCCGGAGTTACCAATTACAGATCAACTAGTTCTACCTCATTAGCACTTTCATCTGAACTTTTGCGGTATTAGCTGTCCTGTTGTTGTTTTGGGTTACCAAGTATGGATCAGCCAGTTCTACCTCATCCTCACCTTCATTTGGACTGTTGCTGTATTAGTTATCCTGCTGTTGTCCTGGGTTACCAATTACGAATCAGCCAGTGCTATTTCATCATCAATTCCATCTGAACTATTGCTGTATTGCTTATCTGTGATTGCTCTGTGTTGCCAGCTATGGATTATTCAGCCCTAATCCGTTATATCTGTGTTTCAACAGTATTGTATCTGTATTCACCTGCAGTAGTCCTGACGTATCATCTATATCATGTGACAGTATTGCTGTCATTTGTATTGCCAATAAATCAAAAAGGCTATCATGATCTTGCCTCCAGGGTCTCTCTGAATGCCTGTTGTTTCAAGCTCCACTGTCACTCTGCCAGCACTTACTCAGGAGTCCGTAACCTGCGAGATAGGAGCAGCGAAGCCTGTACCCTCTTGCGGGGGTCACTGGTGAAAACCTCCTACTCGTTAGACTCCGCACTCCTGAGTGAGTTCTACTCTCAGGCAGAGATAAGGGATCCACCAAATATTATTCAGAATCGTGACACCCGGCCGTCTTGGATAAGGGCTATTGTAATCGCAAGTTCATAACAGAGATCCAAGATGGAATCTTCATGAGACAGTCCCGGCCATCTTGGATAAGGGCAATTCTAAGGACAAGTAGATAACAGGCAAGTACATAACAGGATGCCCCCTTCTCAATAACGTCCTACGGATGGCTTAGGACCAGGCTTCGCAGGATAATGTCGATGAAATGTTTTTACAAAAAGTGGGGCATTAACATTCTTAGCAGATTGCCAAGAGTGATCTTCTGGACCATACCCCTGCCAACATAGCAGATACTGTAGTTGATTTCGAAACATATGAGAATCCAGAATCTTTTCAACTATAAATTCCTCATGCTCATCAACTAGAATTGGCTCAGGAGGAGGCATAGAGTGACCAGGAAATGGATTCTTAACTTAAGGTTTTAGTAATGACACATGAAAAACAGGATGTACCTTCATGGAATCAGTAAGATCCAATCGAAAAGCCACTGAACTAATCTGTGCAATGATCTTATATGGACCAATAAACTTACTTCCCAACTTAGAAGATGGTACCTTCATCCTTAAATGTCTAATTGACAGCCATACTTCATCACCGCTATAAAAAGCAGCCCTTCGTGATCTGTCAGCATCACGTTTATATCTTTCTTGAGCAGTTTTCAATGTCTCTTTTAATAATTCAAGATTACTTTGCATAAGAATCAATCAGTCTATTTTCAGTCTATTTTCCACAACAGGAATTGGAGAGTCACAAGTTAGATTGGGACATATATTTGGATAATATCCTAGATTAGCATAAAAAGGGTTAAATCTTGTACACAAATGTTGAGAATTGTTGCATGCAAACTCAGCTATGGGGAGGATATCAACCCAATCATCTTGTAGGTGACAAATATAACATCTAAGATATTGCTCAAGTGTTTGGTTTGTTCACTCTGTTTGTCCATTTGACAGTGGATGAAATGCAGTGGACAAGTTCATCAAAATGCCAAGGGATTTGCAAAACTGTCTCCAAAATCGTGATGTGAAAACAGGAAGTGCCTATTCTAGGCCCAAACAGGAAATGAGATCCAAGATGGAATCTTCATGAGACAGTCCTGGCCATCGTGGATAAGGGCAATTCTAAGGGCAAGTTCATAACTGGCAAGTACATAACACCCCTCTTCCCTAGAATCAATTTCCCCCAATTCTATCAGTCTGTCACCTAGCCTGTTAAACTTTAAATGCTCCCTCAAATCCCATCTATTCAGACTAGCCTACCCTTACTCCACCTAACACTGCCCTCTTACAACCCTCTTCTCTTTCTTTGCATACTATTCTCTCTATACTTCACCCCCTCCTATTTACTTCTGTGCTTCCTTCCCCTCAGTGTTCTCGTCACCCCCCTCTTATTACTCAGTCTTCCCTCACCTTTAGATTGTAAGATCCCTTGAGCAGGGCCCTCTTTCCTCGTATCCACTTCCTTCTGTTTACCTTTAGCTCTTCGCTTCTTGTATCCATTTTGTCACTTGACTCCTGCCCCCATCTTTTTCCTCTTCTCTAGTGCCTTATCTTCTCTATCTCTGCCTTGATCCTGTAAGTTGTGTCCCACTTTACTAGGCACTGGCATTACCCTTTTTTTCACTGCCCACCTCCCTTCTTCACTTCCCTTCTACCTGTACACTAGAAGTCACCTCTTCCTCCTTGCTCTGTGCTCATTTCTCTGCCTAGCTGGTAATTATTGATACTTTTTGCACTTTGTTTGCACTGTACTGTGATTCTATACTACCCAGTATGCCATGTATCAGTACCCTGTACTGTTTTCCCTTGATCTATGTACAGCGCTGCGGACCCTTTGTGTCGCCTCACAAATAAAAGATAATAATAATAATAATAATAATAATAATAATAGTAATATAAATGAACATGTACCAAAACTCAGTTGAGATTTTAGATGTTCCATGACCTGAACATTTCCACTTTTTAAAAATACAAATAATTTTGTATATATAAATATATCCTTAAGTTTCTCCTCTCCGGATAATATATGTGACTTTACTTTTGTTTTTTTCTAGCTTGTTTATTGTATCAATTACTTTAAAGATAACAAAATCTGAGTAGGCTGATTGTTTGCAGCATTGTCATTAATGATGCAGACCATGATGTTCCAAATCTCTCTAAAAATTAATTGAAATAAACCAGAAATTTTTATTTATTTGTAATACTATCCCAAAAAATAAAGGCATAGCCATTAGATTGTAAGCTGTAGAGAGCAAAGTCGTTCTCACTTTTTTTATTTTTGCTGCTGTATTGTTAATCGTGATTAAAATTGTTTTCCTTGATTTTACAGTGCTGATGAAGCCCTCTCTCAATAAAGAAATTATAATAATAATATCTACCTCAGGCTTTTCAATGGAAACTTTTCTTCCACCCCCCTGATTAAGCACTTACTAGTGAACTTAGTACAAAATATCAATTGTAAATGTCTTTAAGCGTTGTATCACATGAGTGTTTTTAAAGCAGCATTTAAAATTTAGCACAAAAGAAATACCAAAGCCAAGCTAGAGAATTTTTTATACTTTATTTAAATGCTTAACATCAGTAAACATTTATAATGACATTAGATCATATAAAATGATTGATGTATAACTATACTTAATTTTTGGGGTCATTATACATTATAGGAAATAAGATGATACATACATGTGTGGTTTATAAAGTATAAATGTTTAGGGAGGGATGTAATACAGGAAATATTGATATCAGAAAGTGTTTTGGAAAACACCTTCTTAAATGGGCCGTAGAGCTCAGAGGTGTGTTTTGTTTGTGTTGTTTTTTTATAATGAAGGATATTGCTTCGGAAGAGGGGAGTTATAATGGTGCTAAAGAGTTGGAGAATATTAATCAGGAGTGGATTGTCTTTGATTATTGCAATTCAACTAAATTCCATGGCACCCATACCTGATTAAAGACATGTTCTTTGCCATGGAGAAAATATGTTATTTTTCCCATGGAATCTGTCAAGGCTCACCTTTTACAGTGGTTAGTTCTTGCACAGGGCAGCATAAAGGGAAGGTCCAGGGATCCTTTTATACGGGAGCCTCAAGTATGGAAGGTTATATTTTGTAAAATTACAGTATTTTGGGGGGGGTAAGAGTTAAGCACATATGAAATGCCACATAAACTGCTGTCTTTCCATTAATCATTTATCTATTTGCCTCTATATGGATTAGAACCTTTGTATAAGCGCAAGTGATGATCTTTAAAGTTTAACTTTCACCGCCGATAGTTACATATGTCACCTTGTCATGGGCTTGCTCACTCTGGCTGCATTGCTCTCAAAGTAACCCAACACACAGTGAAATTGTCTGGGCAAAGAAGCTTATGATTAAACCTATTCTCATTGGTTATTTTATATTTTTTTAAAACACACTATTTTTAAAGTCTTCTTCAATTCAATGTGACATTTTGCAATCTTCTCTTCTTCTACAACAATTCATACATGTTGCAATCTCATTCTTTTAAAGTTTTAAACCAATGATATCACCAGCACTTAGGTTAGGGGAAGTCAGGGTTGCCACTGGGGGAAGTTACTGGACTGTAGTACTTAACAGAATATACAGTGTAGGTCAGTAAATTCCAATGAACTGGTGCTTTCAGCATTCCTTGAACCTACTCTTTTATTCACAGTTAATGTGCTTTGTCTCTTTATCATCTCTTTCTCAATCCTTACCTGATGGCAATTCCAGGTCAAACACTGCCTGACTGAGGAAAACAATTTCACTGACAGCCAGGAGAGTCATATTCAGCCAGGAAATCATAGTAGCTACAATTGTTTAGCTTTCCTTAAAGCACTATATTTGTGCTTCTTTTTAAGCAAAATTATAGCTAAAGCGTAACTTATGTTCAGTCAAGTGAAAATATTTGTTTAGAAGCCATATCACAATGTATAAGTTGTTCTTTCAAAGGGCAATTTATATATAATATATATGCGTAATTTCATTTAGGAAATGTAGGTGCTTTGCCTTTATTGTACATTTTATTTACTGTCTACCAAGTTACAGTTATGCCTGTGATTTAAGTACCTCAATGGTAAAAGCACTTATCCACTTGACTGTGTCACTGT
Organism: Mixophyes fleayi; assembly: GCF_038048845.1. Classification (NCBI taxonomy): domain Eukaryota; kingdom Metazoa; phylum Chordata; class Amphibia; order Anura; family Limnodynastidae; genus Mixophyes; species Mixophyes fleayi. The sequence continues at coordinate 252,521,102 of NC_134405.1, forward strand.
TTAGATAGTCCAGCTTTTTTTTACAATGACAACCAATATTACAGCATTTGCGATCTTGTTATTTCTATTTTGATATACTATTCTAATCTGCCTTTAAACCTTGGTGAGGACAATGCACCACAGGCAGATTTTGAACTGTCCATGAGTTGTCATAAGTGCGTAGGCTTTGCCTCTGGCAAATTACGCTGAATAAATTGTGTGTCAGCACTTTAAAAGGTCAGTTATAAAAGAGTTCTGCTGCTATGCTGCAAAATATTTCAACACCATAATGTGTCACAGGGAAAGTCAGGCATGAATTTAATTATTGGCACAGATGAATCAGGTATAAGATTATAGACATGGACTTCTTTCATGTAAGATAATAATGACATTAACATGATACATAATCCTTCTGATTATTGCACCAGTCTATTCTGTATGCTCTGAACATCTTAATAATGAAACAGCTATTTCATTAATTGCTTTAATTAGCTATCATATAATGCTTATGGTTCAACTGAACTACTGTCAAATATTAATAAGTGAGGATAGATCAATGCATTCATTAATACGTGCGCCTGTGTTTTCAGTGAGTGAATAACACAAAGGTAGAGGTGTACAATATTGTGACAAAATGTTACATAAATCGATTGTTGTGGCAGGGGTGTAAAATTTGAGTTCTGCTTTTTGTTTATCAGGAGGCTTGCCACCTAGCAACAGCTGGTGGGTTAGGGAGCACACCTGCTGACCCACACTGAAACAGGGAGAAGTAAAAAGAAAGTTTCACTTAACGACTGTGCACAGAGCATGTAGTGTGCATGCACAGCTGCGGTCATGTGCACACTCGTGATCACGTGCGGATGAGCGGCCCGTCAGTTAGATTTTTTTCTTCAGCGTCAATATGGAGGATGCTGTGTCTGCCACCATGACACTTTTAACAACTGTTCCCCACTAAAAGTGTGGTCTCTCCTTCAGATAGCAGTTCTTCAACAGAATAACTACAGTTTAGAAAGTAAAGAATTAATAATGCTGTTAGACAGGTTTTACTTTATTCTACCTCCGACTCTGAGGTAGAAGTTTAATTCCACACATATCCTTTGCCTTCTCCCTGCTCAGGAGGGTCACAGACACATAAACAAAAATGGAGAGTAGCAAATAAAAAATGCTTTACTAAAGCTTTGTGCATTTA